>NC_061857.1:23152771-23167771 GCF_019202785.1 Penaeus chinensis
AATCCTCACAGGGCGCTGATTAACATCTTGTCTGTTTTCTCCAGGGCAACGATGGCAGCATGATGGGCCCCGCGGGAGGAATGACAAGTCCCGGCATGATGGGCCCAGGTAACATGATGGGGCCCGGGCCGAACGGCGGGCCCGGAATGATGGGGCCGAGAGGCGGCATGATGGGCCCGGGCGGCCCTGGACCCGGCATGGCTGGTCCAGGAGGCCACATGATGAGTCACATGATGGGCCCCGGAGGGCAGAGAGTGCAAGGTGAGATCTCGTCGGGTGTATGGGATTATGAACATGAAATATGCATGCATTTTTATTATTTTTCCCCATTTCTATTGATGTTCAGTTTGACAGATCCAAAGACATTTTTTTTAATAGCTACTATTGCCTAGAGTTCTATCGTAATCCTTGGTTGATATTTCAAACGTTATTTCTCTTTTCTATTTTTGTATATTTTTTCAAGCTGGCAAGTGTTTTTTTTTTTCCTAATTTACTTTGTTGTTGTTTTGAGCATGACACTGTGCTTTTGTTTTATCGTAAGTTTTGCCAGCTTTCATTTTTCTTCATAGATTAGATCACACAGAAAGAGATGCGATAAAACCGAGTGTAACGTTATGCAATTAACCTGGCAGATGTGTCAACAGGTGTGAAGGTACCTGATGATCACTTGACACCCGAGCAGCGCCAACACCGAGAGGAGCAGATGGCCAGATTACGTCAGATGCAATTGCTTTTGTTGCCCGAGCTGCACTCGCCCAGCCAGAGCGACAGCAACCACTCGGGGCCGCAGCCTTCGTGCTCCGTCGGCTCCAACAACGCCAGCATGATGCCCTGCTCGCAGACGCAGGCGCCGACGTCGCAGACCTCCCAGACGGGCCAGCCGGGCACGCAGACGACGCCCGTCACCTGCATGGGGCCCTCCCCGGTCACTGGGATGGGGCCGTCCCCAGGAATGGGCCCCAGCCCAAACATGGGCCCTTCTCCCGGGATGGGACCCAGTCCAGGAATGGGACCCAGTCCAGGAATACCAAATACGAGTATGGGCCCCGGCCCTGGAATGGGGCCACAAGGAGCCATGGGTCCGGGCCCTGGTATGGGGCCTGGAATGAATTCGGGGCCTGGAATGGGTATGTCACCCGGGATGATGGGTCCCGGGGGCCCCAATACAATGGTGTCACAAAGTGGAGTGATGATGGGCCAAGGTCCCATGGGTAATAACATGATGATGACCTCGCAAGCTAACATGATGGGCGGCCCTATGGGTCCAGGTGTTCCTGGGATGAGAATGGGCCCTAATGGACCCCAGTCAATGATGATGGCCGGTCCAAACCCAGCGTCCTCCATGGCAGCCCAGGTTGAGTGGCAAAGATTACAAGCTGAATTCTTCGAAAGCAAGAGGAAGAAGGGCGGTCCAGGATGCGGCGATAATTCCATGGGCCCGATGGGTCCGATGGGCCACATGGGCCCAGGAGGACCTATGGGACCTGGAGGACCCATGGGACCAGGGGGCCCCATGGGTCCTGGTGGGCCAATGTGTCCAGGAGGACCCATGGGTCCAGGAGGCCCCATGGGCCCCGGTGGTCACATGGGGCCTTGTGGCCCAATGGGACCTGGTGGCCCCATGGGCCCAGGAGGGCCAATGGGTCCAGGTGGTCCAATGGGGCCAGGAGGGCCGATGGGCATGGGAGGAGGCCCAATGATGCCAGGATCAATGGGCGCCATGGGCCCAGGAGGCATGAGAGGCATGGGCCCCGCCTCTCGCATGCAAGGTCCCCCTCCCCCGTACCATGGCCCGCGCCCTGTGGGTAACGGCCCTCTGCCATCCCCTGGATCCCCGTCCATGTGCGCCATGACATCGCCACGCATGCCTGGAGGAGGCCCAGGCGGAGGGCCCGGAATGAGAATGGCTGGCCCCGTGGACTCCCCGCGGCCGCTCATCCCCAGCAACCCAGCCACGCCCTGTGAGCGGCCCGCCCATCACCAGCCCGTCTTTACCACAGAAGGACCAGCAGCCACACACACCACAGTCAGGTATGTATCGGAGGGGCTTCGGGGAGTGTAAACCATAGTACTGTGCCTCAAGTTATCTAGGAATTGGAGAGCTAAGTATTGATATATAGTGATAGAGAAAAAAAAATGTGTTTAGAAATTTATTTCCCGTCCAGTGTAAATCTCTAAGGCATTATTGCTCAAGATTGGATCATCAGGTAAGGGATTTTCTGATTTGAAAAGAAAACTTCAACATAAAATCATTGACACATTTTTAATATATATGTGGGTTTATAAGATTATTTGTTTTGTATTGACTTCGCAAATACTGATGCTGACTTCTAATAACTTTACAGGTGATATGCCATTTGGAAGACAGTTGCAGAACTTTGCCCAGCAGAAACACCAAGGGGGTCCTCAGCAGCAGCAGCAACAGCAGCAAGGCGGGAAGGAACCCAACCTCATGCCCGTGCCCTCGCCTCAGCAGATTCAGTACCTCAGTACATTCGAGGGACAGGAGCTCACGATACAGAAGCAGCCAAACACCAGTCTACGTGATTCAGATATCATGTCTCCGTTAGTATTGAATTGTCTTGTGTGGATGTGTTCGTACGTCTCTTTATACAGGATTTCCTTAGTGCAATTGTAGAAACGGAAACACTGCTGAATTTTCAGGATTCGGTTATATTTTCATTAATAATGATTTTGATTTGCTTTTTGTCACTAATGTAATATCAGTTTTACAGAATAGTACTACAACCATCGTAATGTCTTACTAATTATTAATAAAAAACGTTTTGTTGCAGACTTGGGGATACAAGTGTAGCAGATGGTAGTCGAATGTCAGGCCCAACCACGCCTCTTGGGGGCCCAGCAACCCCTCTCACCCCAACCTCGGAAACAGGGCCTCGTTACACAGGGCCCAACACCCCAGACCGGTTTCCTGTGCCATCCCCGGGTATGCCAGTGGCTTCCGCACCTCACACTCCACAAGCCACGCCAGAGAACAAAGGGCCGCAACAGCGATACCCTGGCCCGTCGCCACAGGGCCAGCAGACGCCGCAGAATATCTCCACCTCTACCGCCACAACTCCAACCAACAATACTAGCAATAACAATAACAGCAATAACAACAGTAGTAGTGGTGGTGGTGGTGGCAGCGGCGGCGGCCAGAATGCGCAAGGCGGGCCCAAAACACCGTCAATGGACTCGAGATTCCCTGTCCCGTCACCCAAGACTCCGAGCATGTGCAGTGGACCCACGACTCCTAGCGGACCAGACAATGTGAACAGGTTCCCCGGAGCCTCGCCTCTCCAGTCTGGTGGGCCAGCTGGACCCACAGGACCTACGGGACCGACGGGACCCACAGGACCCAACACTTCTTCAGGGCCTACAGGACCCACAGGACCAGCCGGCTCTGGACCAGGCCCAGGAGCAGGACCTGGATCCAACGCAGGGACAGACATGAACCCGATAGGAGCACGGTTCCCAGGACCAGGTAATGGGCCGGCCGCAGGCGCAGGGAACAACAACAACCAGATGATGAATAAGATGGGGAGTGGATTCTCCATGTCTCCGAGCAAGATGGGATCCATGGACATGGGAGGAGACTTCCATTCCACTTCTGCAGCCAACTTGCCTCTCAACCCCAACTGCAGCACCCCCGGAGGCCTGCCTACCCCTGGCCCCGGTAAAGTCTTCGATCCTATCTCGTCCATGGCGCAGATGAGTCAGCAGCTGACATCGGGTGGATCATCGCCTCCCGCGTCGTCCGCCCCCACGCCAACTATGCCCACTGGTACAGGACCCATGATGGGTAACAGTGGTCCAGGACCTGGACCTGGAGGTCCTCCAGGTGCTCCAGGTGGTTGTCTTCCTTCTGGACCGAATATGCCCGGTGGCCCCGGCATGGCAGGTGGGCCTCCAATGTCTGCAGCACCAGGAATGCCTGGAGGACCTGGAATGCCTGGAGGGCCTGGCATGCCTGGAGGACCTGGAATGCCCGGAGGACCTGGAATGCCTGGAGGACCTGGCATGCCTGGGGGACCTGGCATGCCCGGAGGACCCGGCATGCCCGGAGGACCTGGCATGCCCGGAGGACCTGGTATGCCCGGAGGACCTGGTATGCCCGGAGGACCTGGTATGCCCGGAGGACCTGGCATGCCCGGAGGACCTGGCATGCCTGGCGGTCCTGGTATGCCTGGAGGACCGGGAATGCCAGGAATGGGAGGAGGACCTGGAATGCCCGGAGGCCCTGGAGGCATGATGGATGGCCCTGGCAGTATGATGGGCATGCCCGCCGTGTCAAGCAGCCCGGGGATGATGCAAGGCCACGGGGCGATGACTTCCCCAGTGAATAGTAGTGGTAGTGGACCTCGAGGAAGTTCTCCAAGCAATATGCCCATCATGAGTGGGCCAAACCCTCGCATGGGGGGACCGAATAACATGGTGCGGCCCCCTGCTCCGAACTGCACCATGGCTGGGCCATATTCTGGTGCCAATGTGCAGGTAAAACCCAGTGCCCCTAATACCATACAGTACCTGCCTGCCAGACCACAGAACACTGGTAATGGCCCCAGAGGACCTGTGAGCTTGGACTTTATACCGAAATTTAATAATCCTAATGTGGACAGTAAAGTGCCCAATTCTCCTATGTTCCCTAACAGTAGTACTCCTAATTCTATGTGTGGGCCTAATGTGCCAATGTCGACTATGGCTATGAGTGGGCCTTGCGGGCCAATAAGTGGACATATGCCTGGACCAATGAATGGCCCAGGTGGACCAATGGGTGGGCCAGGTGGACCAATGGGAGGCCCAGGTGGACCTATGTGTACGATGTCAGGACCTAATGGACCAATGGTGAACATGAATAACACGATGAGTGGACCCAATGGACCTTTCCCCATGTCCGGACCAGGAGGCCCCATGGGAGGCCCCAATGGTCCCATGGGCATGGGGCCGAACGGTCCAATGGGTGGCCACATGGGAGGGCCAGGTGGGATGAGTGGACACAGCGGGCCTATGATGGGCCCCAATGGACCGATGGGTGGACCAAGTGGACCGATGATGGGGCCGAACGGACCAATGGGGATGAATCCGAACATGATGAGTGGAGGGCCGATGGGTCCCGGTGGCGGGATGATGGGTGGCCCTCGCGGCGGGGCAGGGATGATGCGTGGGCCGAGCCCCGGGGGGATGATGACGGGGATGGGCAGTGAAATGTATCCCATGGGGGGGCCAGGACCGGGTATGAGTGGCGGCCCAATGCCAACCGGCCCAGGACCCAACCCTGGTGGGCCGAACCAGATGATGAGTGGATCCGGACCCATGTATGGCCCCAAGACGTCTCCTGTGGGCATGAACATGGGACCTATGGGTGGTGCGCCAGACGCTGCCCAGCCCCTCCCGCCGTCTATGGGTCAGTCTGGTAATTTCAAGAACTCGCCATTTATGGGGCCCACTACTGCTGACCCCACCTATGCCGCCCAGTTCCACAGCTTCCAGCAGCAACTGTATGCCACCAACACCCGTGGGGGTCCCAACATGCACATGCCTGGACCCATGAGTGGGCCTGGTGGGCCAGGAGGGCCTGTCGTGACAGGGCCACCAGGAGGTTCCAACGTTCCTGGCCCTGGGCCCATGCCTGGCCAGGGCTTCCCGTTTAACCCCAAGTGAGGCGCGGGGAAAACTACCTCACAGGTGACCTGGTGCTAGCAGCTGCCGCCCAGCACACTCACCACTATGCAAGTCAACCCCTCCCTCCTCCCCTGCTGGTCTGCCAGTGGTGGTGGTTGTGGCGGTGGTGGTGATCCTGCTCAAGTGTGGTGGTGGTGGTGGTGGCGTGCCCCCCTCCCCTGCGGCCCCCCCGCCCCCCTGACCAGTGACCCGTGGCGGGTGTGAGGGTCGCCCCCCCCCACCCACCCGTGTGCCCGTCCAGTGGTGGGGTCGCCCCCCTGCCCCGCACAGTCCACTCAGTTCTCACTTTTCAGGGCAACTTGTAAGTTTGTAGTTTCAATACTGTTAACGGGGTGCTTTGTAGTGTAAGTTATTCTTGCTCTGTTCACCTATCTATCCTTCAGTGGTTGTTGACTGCTTGAAGATTTATTGCCAGTGCAGTGTTGTGGTGGAACCCAGATGATGTGGCGTGGCTCAGGTGTCAAGGAGTGGTGGCCCTGACAACAAACGGTTTGAGCCAGCTGTGCATTTCGCCACACATTCTGATGTACTGACTAGACTCTTGCCGGTGGTTCTGGTGTTCCCTCAAGCAGCCTTGAGTGGCTGCTGCTCAGAGGCACAGCCATTAGAAAGCCACCAGTGCTGTGTGACGGTGCAGCTAAAAGACTTCGTTATCCTTGTTTTACTGAAGTAAAGTTGTTTTCCTAAACCGACAATCAGTCTTGTCGTCATGTGTGTGGGGGCAGACTTTGATACTCTGCTTGTGGATTATGCTGCTGATGAAACGTTGAACAGCAGAAAATACAATAGGCTGGTTGTGCCATGGTCATTTCCAGCATAAAATGCGTCATGGAAGGTGCTTCTTCTGCCCCACTGCACTGGTTGATCAAAATGTCTACTATGACATCAGCATTGTACAAATTGTTGAGCCCTCTCTCATACCACACTTACATCCACTGCAATGCAATATTCATGAATGCAGCTGCTTACTTGATGAAAGTGATTTTGTTTAATGGATGTAAAGTCCAGGTTAAGTTCATCCCTTAGAATGGTGAATATTTGTATGAACCTTCTTTGTATCATTGTAAAGTTTGTATTATATGTAAGTTTTTGTGTTTTTTTCCTTTTTGTTTGTTTTTTAAGGTCACACTTCTGAAGCTACGGGCCGACCCTGATGTTTTGGCAGTATTTTAGAATGTAATTTGAAGGATGTGAACATTTTTATTATTGACAAATTTTACATAAAATAATTTTACAAGAAATTGTTTGTATAATTGACCTACATGATACTAATGCTTCTCTGTATGTTAGATTTATAGCAAAGCCAGACATTTATTATGAAAGTTTAAAACTTATTCAGTTAATTAAAATATGTACATAAAAATATGGACACACTAACACTTATTGTATGTACTGCTGATGGGTTTATACAATCACATTTTTCAATTACAACTACAGTTGATCCTCTGACAAAATTTGTAGAAATAAAATTGTAAAAATATACCTATATGTAAAGGATCAGTATATAAACTAATGATGAAAATAAGCAGAGCTATAGTATCAAAACAGTTTCTCTCTCACTGTATGTCTGACTTTTCTTATTTTCCGGCTTTTTATACAAATGCTTCTTTCCATTTTTTTTTTTTTTTTTTTTTTTTTTTTTTTAAATGAATGCTAAATAAATTGGTAATTCCTTCTCATATGCCATCTCTCATGTTTAGAGAGTGCAAACTTGTTAACACTAAAATGGACTCCTCAGAAAAAATATTTTCAATTGAAGGGAAATAATGAATATATGCATGCATATCCTCTCATGCCTATGTTCTAACTCATTCACTCCACCCCTTCCTCCCTCTCTTTTTTACTCTCCACACACACACACATCACACCACACTACACACACATTCACTCACTCCTCCACCTACTCAACCAGTCACACTCATACACTTATCCACTAACACTTGCTCAACCATTCACAGTTTCACTTACTTGCACTCACTCAGCCATTCACACTCACTCATAACCATCACATGTAAAAATAAATGCAAAGGGTATAGAAAAAAACAAGAATGGAAGAAAAGAAAATTTGTGAAAGCAATGTGAGGATGGGAAATTCAGTGTCAAACACCAGAGAAGAACACAGGCTTAATCACTTCAAAATGAAACTGGGTATTAGACAAGTCTTTATTTTTCTTTTCTTTTCTTTTCTTTTTTCCTGATCGCTGATTGCCATGGAGTATTTGCAAGTCATTGCAAAGTAAAAGTCATTGAAGAAATGTATAAATGTTTATAGCATGGATATAAATGCATTCACTCTAAACTAAGTGAGAATATCAATGAAAAAGAGGGCTAGCTAATGTAAGACCAAAAACTAAAATGGTCCTTCTTGTAAGACATCACTCAGATAAATAAAAAAAAAAAAAAAAAAAAAAAAAAAAAAAAAAAAAAAAAAAAAAAAAAAAAAAGCCTAATTGTTGGAAAATTATTAATTTTAATACACAAGATCAGTGGTATTATGTACACCTTAAAAACCTTGGTGCACATAGTAAATTAAATTTCAATCAATTTGACTGAAGTATCAATTTAACATTCTTCTCATCTATTTCATTATACTAATGAATTATCCGAGATTACATAAATTAAATATCCATGTTCTGGATTTAATGAGAAAGCTGCCTTTAAACAAATCTTATTAGTAATACAATAATCTTAAAAAAATGGAGTAAATCGGTTAAACCATTTCACTCAGAGCCAATTTACAGAATATTCAAGAATTTTTCAATAACTAAAATTGGGAATATAAAATTATACATTTTGACATCATAAAATGGTACACTCAAAAAATTATGACATGGAATAATTTGATATAACCAACCATAATGAATAATAAAAAAAAAAAGAGAATTTCAAATAGTGAACTGACTGAAATCAAAATAGCCAGCAAGACGCACACACACAAAGAATAGCAGAAAAAAAGGACAGATATATACCACTACCAATATTTATTTATTGAAAAATTTCTGCTGCATCAACATATAAGGTTATTAGCGGCATATTCAAAATATAGCGATAGGGTGGAGCTTGGGGGCAAAGCCCCTGGGTAAGGAATTTTTTTTTAGTTCATAAGGCGAGGTTTGTGGATTCCCAGAATGATTAATGTTAAAACAAACAAATGTGTTAGACAGCAAAGATCATATAGCATTATGATATGGTACTGTGGCAAAAACAGATAAAGGAACAAGTGCACTGGAGTGGAATATTTTGTAAAAAAATATTACAAAAGTATTCAGTTCTATTCTTTCATATTCATAGAGATTTTAAAATGTATTTTATCATTTACTACCAATGGACTACAGTACTGGGATTTTAATGAATGAAAGAATCTTTGAAATTGCCAAAGATCGGAAAATTCCAAAGGGTCCATAATGCATAGGAATTAATGACCTAGAACATAATGACAATCTCAGGAATCCCTTTACAAAACCACACAAAATGAAGAAAAGATGAACAGAATAATAAGCAAGGAAGGGATAAGACACTGTGGCAAACTGATGGGAAGATGGAAAAGATGCAGAAGGATAACTTGTATAGAGAAGTAACAACTGATGTGTGTTTTATGGTAATATATATATATATATATATATATATATATATATATATATATATATATATATATATATATATATATATAAATGTGCTTAGACATCAAAGGTCATGAAGCACTAAAGGAAACTGATGTGTGAATATGATACGATACAACCATAATCAACACAGATGTAATTCTCTATACTTATACATAAATTTGGTAAAAGTTTGGTGCAACTTACTATGAATCTGTAAGCATTAATGCCCCCTTAACCAGAGATGTGAAGAAAGAAGGGAAAAAATTACCAAAGAAACATGGGAAAGGAAAAAAAAAAACTTAATGGTTAATGTTTAAAACAAATAAATGTGCAAGACTTCAATGGTCATTATATCACTATGATAAATTACTGAGGCAAATAAAGTAAAAATGAGTTAATGATTAGAATAAGTGAACAGAAGAAGGGGGGCAAAGAAGAGAAGGAAAAGGAAAGGGGGAGAAGAGAAGACCATGCAGAATTCGTTGAGGTGATCCCTACATTGGACCTTAGTTCTCATCTCCAAAGCCCCCCACAACAACAACAGGCAAGGGATTGGGGGGTACAGTTGTGCATTTTAATATGGTGTTATTTCTAAAGTAGTAGTCACACACTACAAACTAAAACAACTTGCAGATATCTAGACCATGATATTATATGGGTTGTGCACTGAACTAGATTTTTATCTTCATATTAGATATTTAAACAAGGCTGATGCATGCTTTAAATATTTTATGAACACCAGTACAAAATGTTCAACTCATGGGACTGACTGAAAAAATGTAATCCTAGATTAGTTCTGATGTATCTCAAGGATTATATATAAATCTTATATGTATTAAAAAATGCAAATGTTAACACTGTCGCAAACAAACACATCAATCACCATATTAACCTTTTTTTAAAGACGAGTAAACAGATATCTCGGGTCAAAAAATTGGTACGTGTGAATCTGGATAAAATATGCATCTTTTTCCAATAAAAAGTAATCCCCCCAAATCACAAGAACCCTTCCTGTGACTTCTAACAAACAGTCATATGCATGTAATAATCCTATCCATTTTTTTTCCATTTGTACATTGATCTTGCAAGAGCAAACAAAGCCTTTACCCAAAATCTGACTTCTAGAGAAATTAATTATTAAATACTGATCACACAGTAAAGTATATTCTTAGATATAGTGGAATACTTAGCCCAGTGATTCCATGCCAGCTAAAACACTGAAAGGTCTAAACTCTAGACAGAAATAAACATGGTAACACACACCACATACCAGGCAACTGGTGTGGTTTTTTTCATAGCATACATGTTCCTGACGAGACAATGAGTTGACTTTTTTCTGGTTATATTTCACACCAGTTCTGAATTTGAACAAGTAAGTTGGGGAAACTGCAGTAGGTTAAAGAATATGAGAAGCTGTAGGTGTGTAAACAGTCACACCATATATTCATTTAAATTATGAAAAGTAAAAGAATAAAACAACTAATGAAACATTCACATTATAATAATGCCAGGGTTATGTCAATAAAACTTGGCATCCCACTCCATAATCTTTTCACAGATCCTATACTCACCTAGTTTTATTATCAATTTATAAATTGTAGTCGTAGAAACTACTATACCATTATTGATAGAAAAATCAATAAATAAAAGGAGTAAATCAAATGAGTGGATGAAAGAGAGAGGGAGAGATAGACACAATAAATTTAGGGACAAAGGAAACTATACTGTTCCAGAACACTTGGCAAAAGATGGAGTAATCAAATTAGGCAAAACAAAGAACAGCAAAATATATAACATAACCTGCTTTACTGTCCATAATGAATTGTAATAATAATAATCATTGAAGGATTTGTCAAGATATAAAAATCCTCACTGCATTCACAAAATATGTATTTGACCTTAAAAGCATTCACAAAGACAAATATCAATATTCAGTGATAACCAATTCAACATTTGAACCTGAATATGAAAAAGGAAAAATATAGATATAGTACAATTGGACCTTGCTAGACCACAATACTAAGTCTTGAAATGAGTAAGACACTTACTAGTACAGATACTGAGGGACTAAGAAACACAGAGCCAAGAGCAGGCAAGGGTCAAATCCCTACACGTCTGATATGTAGTAAGGAACAGAAAGTGGATGTGGAGAAAGTATTACATTTTACAGTCCCTAAATTATTCCTCTGCATCTTGAGATTTCATTAACAAACACACTACAAGAACCTCAGCAGTATCTATTGTATATGTATTGCATGGACAAACAAATGCACTTTGCATTGTTTTTTGGCTTTTTTGAAGCAAATAAAACAACAATAATGATAAAAACATATCTGTATCTAGATATAAACTTTTATTCCAAATATTAACAAGATGTACCTCATGAAGAAATGAGTGAGAGGAAGAGAGAAAAAATCAAATTTCTTAAAAATCACTGCAGAAAGGAATAAGGAAACAACCCCAATAAGCAGCATGTAGTGATGCGTATGTTCACCCTTAGCTAAAGACTGAAGCCTCTATCCAAAAAAAGAGTAAATAAACAAATGCCTCAAAACCATCAGCTGATACATTTATTGGCATAACATAAGTTCCAAATGAAAATGGTACAGGCTATATTTGCAGACGATCACCGTCTTCGCTCTCCCTTCTGTGTGCGCTTCTTCTCCTTCTCTTTTCTTTCCTCATCTTTGGTCTTCTGCTTAGCTCTAGAGAAAGAAAGAAAGAAAGAAAAAAAAAGATGAGCAAGAATAAGTTCAATACCATGAAAATCAGACTTATATTCTATAGTAATTAAAACCATTTAACCCTCAAAAATCAAGGTGCTTAAGGCAGTATATTGTTAATCCTTGGTTCTGGGTGATGTGACCATCCCTTCATGAAAAGAATTTAGTTGACGGCTGTGGTGACAGGAATACGTCATAATAAAAAATTTGGCTGACAGCCAGTTTGTTGGGAATGACTGTCAATGGGTGCACAGAGCCCTTGGAGTAGATTATGTAGGCATTTATGAAGGGGCTCTAGCATTATTCTGAACATCTAAATTCCTATCACTTATTCCCTTCATATTTTGATGTTTCCACTTGTGAAATATATATTTTTTTAAGACTTGACAAATATTGTGCTACTACAGATTACTCTATTATATATAAATAAAAAGATTTCATGAATAAAAAAAAAAAAAAAAAACATAATTAAACCATATGATCTGGATGACGTCAGGAAAATATTTAGCTTGAGGTTTGGGTGACGTGAACATGCCATCTGGCTGAGGGCTGGGGTGACAGGATCTTGCTGTCATGAAAATTTTGGTTGAAGGCCAGGGTGATGGGGATGACACATCTTAGGTGCACAAAGCTGACTGGACTCATTTGGGATTTAACCCAATGGCGACGGGTCACGGCTATCGCCGTCATAACAATACGCACGATGTGCGGCGCCGCGCCAAAACGCCCCGAGGCAATGATTCGGCTTGATGGACTGATATCACGCGCTCGGAGTCGGCGCGCTGCCGCCGTTCGCCAGAGCGTAGAGGTTTTTTTTTATTTGCTATACCCGGCGCCATTGGGTTAAGAAGGGGCTTTTGCATTATTTCAATTGATAAACGAGTGTGGAATGTACAATCCATGAGCCACTACTGGAAAAGCGCCGTTCCAAGGAGGACGCTATTCCCACGCTCCGGATCCTACCTCCATCTGCCGTGACTTGTGGTGCAGGATGTATTTCAGAAAATTGAATATTACAAAAAAATTAAACTGACATAAATAACAAATTGTTATTTATTACTATCATTATTGCACTGAGTTATGGACTACCTAGTGAGATGATATGGAGTCTGTGCTTGGGAAACAATCTATTACCATCTGAATAATACAAATCAAATGACAAATATAGACATTGGAAAATCACAAAAAAGCTAAAAATACTTATGAAAAAAAAAAAAGGGGGGAAGGGAGGCATACAAGAAACACACCCATCAGAGTGGCTGCTCAAGTAAAAAGGTTTATTGGATTAGAATCCTACTTAGCAGGAATATGACAATAAAACAAAGGTTAAGGCCAGTTTTGGTTACACAATAACTTTTTAATGAATAAAGGTCATTTCTCAACTTATATTTCATGCTAGACTCCAGAAACACACTTAAGCTTCCCCTCTTACCTATCCTCCTTATCCTTTTCCTTCTTGCGCTGCGACTCCTCTTTGTTCTTCTCCCTCCTATCGCGTTCTGCTTTGATCACCTCCTCTGCATTCGTGTTCTTCACTCCCATTAGGCCTCCTTGGATCGGCTCTTCCCCCTCATCCTCGTCTGTGCATTCACCATCAGATACCTGGGGAGAGAAGGAGTGTTAACAAGATATTAGTTATTTCACCATGAATCTAATACTACTATTCATTGTAATCATGATCACTGGCTTTATAATCATCATCATTATCCTCCTCTGTCCTCCTTTGTCATTTGGGGATTTGCCCCCAGACAAATTATCACTGTTATATTTAACCATTTTGTTCTGGCTGGTTTAAATGCCGTGCATTGCTCCTGTATGCCCGCAAGTGGTAACTTTGAATGTGTTGTCCAGAGGGTTTCTTATCTAATACAGTTTCTTCCTCCTTCCCTCACTCACTCACTCACCCACTCACACACACACAGAAAGTTCAAAGGAAAGATTCAATGAAGCCTCAAGTTCATTTCGTGGTAAACTAAAGTAAACTAACAAACTCACTTACTCACTCTCTCTCCCATCCCTGGTGGAGGGGTAAGGGGTGAAGTAAATTATAGGGGGATATGGAGGACAAGGGTAGGACTACAGAGGAGAAAACTGAGATGTAGAATCTGCCAGTGATAATTTCTCCTTTTGGGTAGAGGGTGGGGCATAGTCTAGCTGATTTACATGATTGGTGAGAAGAGGGATGGTGGGTGGAGCTATAGAATTTCTGGGGCAATATACTGAGTCTAAAAAATAGAGCCAGAACAGAATACATGATCACTGTATAAAGTGGGTTAATCAACTGTTAGAAAATGTCTATTGTATTGCACAGTGTGGATACTTTGTAAGTATTTTGCAGTAAATATTGTTTACATAATAAGGCATGTATTAACCCCTTCACGACGGGTCACGTCTCTAGACGTCATAACAAACCGCTCGAAATGTGGCGTGTGGCTGTATGCCGCGGCGGCACGCCAAAGCGCTCCGAGGCAGTGATTCGGCTAGATGTACCGAACTCCCGCGCTCAAAGTCAGCGCATTGCCATTGATTGCCAGAGCGTAGAGTTTTTTATAGCTTTCTTCACCCATCACCAAGGGGGTTAAGGCTATCCTTTTGTAACTGTGAAAATGTCAAAAGGTTTGGGGAGAAATGGAAATAAAAAATAATTATGATCTTTATAAAATTACAGTATGATAGATTTGTATTTCACCAAAAAATTGTTAGAGTCACATTTCATATTACATGTTTGGACTTTTTTAGCCTTGGAGACTCACTCTTAACTTTGGAACTTTAACCCCTAAAATCCTGATGAAGTGACCATCACATCATGAAAAAGTCTGGCTTGAGGGATGGGTAATATGAACATGCCATCCTGGGAAAATTTGGTTGTGGGCCAGGGTGACGCAAACTGTGAGCATTTCTGCTGAAGGCTGGGGTGATGGGAAAGACTTGCAACAATTGCACAAACCCCTTGGAGGGTGATTTGACTCAGTTGGCATTTAGAAAGGGGC
>NC_061857.1:23175271-23177771 GCF_019202785.1 Penaeus chinensis
ATGTAGCAGCACAACTTGCAACCTGCAGCTCTGCATGCTTCCGAGGCTGGTCCACATCTGGTCCAACAGCCTCACTCTCTCACCAGCAGGTGCTTTTCGCAACTCACTGCTGAGACCTGACTGGCTGACATGGACATTTGACGGCTCTCTGATTGGACCACAGGCTCTTCTCGTTCCCTGTTCGCTTAAACAGCCCGAGTACCTAAGCTTCAGGATCCGGAACTGAGATCAGTAATTCACAATCTTCCAGCCACACCTCAGCAAGCGGCAGCACCAAAGGACAGCCCAATCCTCTCTGCCTCCCCGGTAGATCTCCACTACACCTACAACACCCTGCCATACAGTGGGCACTTGCACCCAATCAACCATTCCATAAAGAGACCACTATAACTAAACAAGTGGTTGATACATTCCATCTACTACAATGACACTGGAGGCTACCATCGTCATTAGTTTAATTTTTTCCCCAACAGATAACCAAGTCCCTTTAAATAATTAGGACTTCATTATAAAAGTTTAGTGGGTTTACTGATTATTGTCACAGAATGTAGTGTGAAGGCCAGTACTGTCTGATTAGCTGATCTGCAGTTGTAGATTTTACTTTGCACAAAAATCTGATTTGTGTTCTTTAAGGCTATATATTTTTTTTTTGTTAAACTTGTGGAGATCAATATAAACTATATTTTGAAGAAAAATATATATTCTCTTCTATAGGATCTAACTAACAGTACAAAAGTGAAAATATTGAGTACATTAACATACTGTACTTTTAAGAAGCACCTAGACACTTGCCACGACCTATAAATAATTCAAAGCTGCTACAACTCATTACTGCAACGTCTACTTATCAATGCCTGCTCTTCCATATTTATGTATTTGATTAATATTTTAAAGGATAATATACTTTTTTAACAGTCTTCAACAGTTTATATAATCATTTACAATAATGTTCAGTGCATGCATGTTCTCATGAAGGGTGTCTGTGATAGCTCTGCAAGCCTTCAATTGCATGACAAGTACCAGTGAGAAATGTTTTGTTTACATTAATGTGTCAATTACAGGATATTTTTAAAACAATATAGTGCCCATGCAGAAGAAACAGATGTTAGTATCCATCAAAATAAAATGTCTGAGGATATCTACAGTTCTGAGTGTTAGATAATAGTAATTAGATACCAAGAGAGTCAGGTAATTCCTGGGATCAATGAAATTTTTTGTTTGTACCAAAGGCATATATGTGGTTTTCAAAGAGCAAACTGTATGAAGAAACAAAGGAGTTTGAGTTTTTATTTGCTGCAACAAATATTGTATCATTTTTCCTCTTAGAGTCTGCTATCCTGAGTTCCTGGATTTGTTGATAGGCTGGGTATAGAATTAAGACATGTTGTATAAGGAGGATGGGAGTCTAGGGGGAAGAGACCCCTGGGTGAGCAATATATAATTAGAACATAATACCACAGGGATCCATTCATTCATTCACTTTATATAAGCTTGTTTTATCCAGCAATTTCCCTGTTATAATTCATAGCTTCCTTTACTTGGGACTATCAAGACTGTTGGCTGTATTTGATAATGACTGATAAAAATTTCTATATTTCTAAAGCACTCAAAGAATAATACCTTTTTACCTTAATGCATTGGTCTTACATAGACTTTCCGTTGTTTCCTATCTCTTCCTAGATATATTCTACATAATTTTGGGTACTTCTACACAACTTAATAACAGGCATATAAAGGTTAATGCCAGCAAAAAGACTGCACCAGCTAGGGGGATATGGTGTTTGGAAGGGAGTCCATAGCAAAGCCCACTCCTAGGAAATGCAGCCATAATTGTTTACAAAGATAGAACACCCCTCTGAGTCCCTTCTACTCCAGCCAACAACCTTGGGGACCTCAATGCACAATTGTTGTTATTTATTTAACCTCTTGCTGACGGGTGTAGAAAACTAAAAAAAAAACTATACGCTCTGGCAATCCACGGCAACGCACTGATTTTGAGCGCAGGAGTTTGGTACATCAAGCCGAATCATCGCCTCACAGCACTTTGGCGCGCCACCATAGAGTACAGCTGCACACCACATTTCGAGCGGTTTGTTTTCACGTCTATAGACGTGATCGGTCGTAAAGGGGTTAAAACCCTTCCTAGTGTGTAGTTTCTCCCTCTTTGTGAGTGTTTTAGATTTTCCCTAACTTGGTGTGGTAATTACATAAATAAATACCAATAGAGTAATCAGCTGGGGATCCAAACTAGTGCTATTCAGATAAGTTTCATTCCAGTAGATGTTACCATGAGTGATGCACCCTTGGGAGACTAAATTCCAAAACCAGGGCATCATGCCAACCTAAAAATCTGAACCTAATAATACCAATCTTCTATTTGACAGGGGGAGCGACTCTCCCTTGTACCCTCCTTTATTGGAACTTCATGCTAACAGGCCTCAACAATTTTGTTATAAAAAAAAATTAATGACACATTCCTTGAGTTAGGAGGGTACAAACA
>NC_061857.1:23182771-23202771 GCF_019202785.1 Penaeus chinensis
TGTATGTACTTATGAAGGCATACGTTACTCACACGAAAAAAAAAACTAATAACAATAACATCATACAACAATAATCTGACTTACGTAGCAGCTACAGCTCACTAAGTCCACAGAACACAGTTATCGATATTAATGATGGTTTAATGAGTTAACTACCAGCATTCGAGCCGTGGGACTTGACTATGACTAATAAATGCGTTTTGCTTCTCTTTATAACCGGCTACTGAGGACCTCCCTCCAAAATACGACGACTTGGTGGACAAACTGCCATCTTACGAGAGAAGCAATTTGCACGATGCAAAAGGTGAGTCTGGATTCGATCTCGTTAACTGTAACTCACGCTGATTGTAGTTAGGTTAGCTCTCTCGTCCCCCTCCCCCCCCCCCCCCCCCCCCGAAAAAAAAATGCATGTGGATTTATATGAAATTATATATGGATGTATATTAAATGTAAGTTGTCACAATCCTTTATGATAAAAAGGTAAATTGATTTTGCTTACATAGTAAAGTACCTACAAAAAAAAAAAAAAAAAAATTGATTACGATAAATACTCATAATAATAGATGCCAATAAATTATCATAATAAGAATGATTAATAAATAGCGAATAATGATTAATAAATAGCGAATAATGAATAATAAATAACAATAACAACAACAAAACAACAATAATACTAATAGTAATAGTAATAATAATAATAGCAAAAATAATAATTCCTACTAAAACAAGAATAATCCATAATAACTATAAACATAGTAATAATAATAGTAATAACAATAATTCACAATAAAAAGAATAGAAACAGTATTTCATAATAAAAACAACAATGATAACTGAATAAAAAACTAAATAGGCGCTTTTTCTCCTCCCAGAATCCCTCCGTCGACGCGGGCCGCAAGAACCTCGCTTTCGACCCTCAAGAGGAGACAGAGGCCCTTCCTGACGTCACTATCGAAGCGGCATCGCGTGGAAACCCAGCCGATCAGAGATATCATTTTTCAGTCCCTGTGCAACCGTATCAAGCGCAAACCTATGTTAAATATCCCCAATCCGATGTAGGGAGATTGGCTAATCCTCCTCCGCATCATACAGAATCCGACGTTAGATTTTCCCAATCCGATGCAGGGGGATTGGCTAATCATCCTCCTGGTTTTGGTGTGGATAATCAGCTAATCAGCATATCACCATCAGCACGATCTCACTCGACCCGACGTCCCGATGAAACTCCAATCCGGGAATTACTCGTTAAGCACACACATTCTTGAAATGTTGCTTATTATTATTGTTGTTATTATAATTGTCATTATTATGCCACTCATATATTCTCTTTTTTATTAATCTATTCATAAATGTTCGATCATTTCACACGCGATACAGTGCACGAACTCATTCCCATTCCTATCATTATATTGCCACTGTACAGAAAGGTTTCATAATTACTCTGCGTAGGTTAGGGGAAGAGAAAGGATAATAGATGTTAAGGAAAGCAATTCAGCAATATATACACCAATAAGTATTCCTGCTTTTATACAAGAAATATGTTTTTATAATAAACGATAAAATCAAAGAGATACTTTCGAGAATTACTTAACCATATAGCCTATGCTACGTAAAGAGGGAGGAAGGGAGAGAGAGAGGGGGAGGAGAGAGAGAGAAGGAGAGAGAGAGAGAGATTTGATTTGATTAAAACAAGAAATC
This sequence comes from Penaeus chinensis, assembly GCF_019202785.1. Lineage (NCBI taxonomy): Eukaryota > Metazoa > Arthropoda > Malacostraca > Decapoda > Penaeidae > Penaeus > Penaeus chinensis. Next base: position 23,184,470 of record NC_061857.1, read on the forward strand.
TATTTACATGCCCTGCAAAAAGCTATCTAAACAGGCTATGTCTCTATTTATGTAGAAGGCTGCCAATCAGACACTGTCTGTATATGCCTGAAGGCCTGTGCCATTGTGCTTACATTACATCATCTAGTTGGTAAAAGAAAAACAAAAAAAGAGTGCTGTTTGATCGATAGGGTACAGTTTTCGAGCAACAAAGTAAGTAATGTGTAAGTATATGCGACTTGAGCGTCTTGCACATTTTGCAGTGATGATATGAGATTGGCTTTGCCTCCAAAACTGCTTCCTGTACATAATGTATAGTGTACTGATATGTTGTATGTTTGTATGTCTATTCTATCTCTCTCTCTTGTTCACTCTCTCCCTCTCTTGTTCTCTTTTGTTTTCTCTCTCTCTCTCTCTCTCTCTTTCTTGTTTTTTCTCCCTTTCTCTCTCTCTCTCTCTCCCTCCCTTCCTCCTCCCCCTACCTCTCTCAGGGGCGTCATTTCAGCTACCAGCTCTCCGAAAATTGTTTTTGAAAAATTACCATTCAAGGAGCAATTTTAAATTATGATCAGAGCCCGCCTCCCCCCCTAAAAAGAAGAAAAAAAAAAAAAAAAAAAAAAAAAAAAAAAAATATATATATATATATATATATATATATATATATATATATATATGCCCCTGCTCTCTGTCTCGTCCTTTTTCTGTCTACGTTCAGGCGAAACGAAATCTATGGGCAGTCTAACCGTAGCTTAAGGATGGCGAACGAACTAAGCATATTCATTTTCTATGGCGCTAGCAACTCTTCAATAACTTTTAAAAATAATTTATATTAAGTGAATTCATTAGCCAACGTTTCATATAACGTGTGATGCACTATATTCCTCGTTACTGACGACTTGCTATTTAATATCTAATTATTATTATTATTATTATTATTATTATTATTATTATTATTATTTTTATTATTATCACTATTATTATTATTATTATAATTATTATTATTATTATTATTATTATTATTATTATTATTATTATTATTATTATTATTATTATTATTATTATTATTATTATTATTATCATTATTATTATTATTATTATTATTATTATTATTATTATTATTATTATTATAACAAAACTATGCTGATATTTTGTATTTCCCTTTTGTTTACCTTAACATGAATGTCATTTTATTTTTCCTATTGTCAGTAACACCAAACAAAAGTTCCTCAATTTTACAAATAATTGCTATGATACCCCTGCCTTTTACAATCAAATAAATTACGATTATGAACAATAGCCATGCTTCCTGCGGCTGTTTCAAATAACTTAAATATATTAAGAAGATAGAGGGAGAAAAGATTAATTAAAAAGTCAGAAATCACTGGAGAATGTTATGAAAGAAGGATATCTGCGAGATAAAGACTGACAGAGAGAGAGAGAGAGAGAGAGAGAGAGGTGAAGAACAGAGGGAGGGAGAGGGAGAGGGGGAGGAGGGAACATATACGGGTGTAAATGAAGTGGACAAGCAACGAAGGTAATTTAATTGGAGTAGAAGGGAGAGGGAGAAAAGTAGAACAAAATAAAATAAATAAAAGTAGAATGTTTAGTAGAATACTTGCTTTTACAATATATTTCCTCGTTCGTTTTTCTTTTCCTTTCTCTTACCTTTCTTAAATATTTTCAGATATCCTTTGTGGCAAGGATAACACTTTAAATAGAGTTAATATAATTAGATTTAAAAATTGATTTAAATAATTAAAAATTCTGTCGTATGAATTTATACATAGACTACTGAAGTAATGTGCATGAAAGATGTGATTTTAGATGTAAATTTTTATTTCTTAGCTATTAGGATAAAGAGCTCTTTCCAATATCAGAAATAAATGTGATGTTCATGACTATCATGATTATAAATAACGTAGAGTTCAGATCACGGAGCCTGAGGAAGGTGCGATCCACCCAGCCCTGTATGTCTCCAGAAGTTTAATTGACATTTGGAGACGAAATTTGTATACATTTCCTCCTACACTCTACGTAATGCATGTTTATTAAGTTAAATGAAGAATGCACATCCCAAATGTATAGCATCAATTATTAAGATGAATATCATGATGATTATAACATTTCTTAACCATTTCTCAGCAAAACTTTATTTACTTCTTTGTAACTCGTAATTAAGTTTGATAAATGCTTTTTTTTTTATTGTCATTGGTGTTCGAATAACGTTATTATTATCATAAGATCAGCAACAAAAAAATACCCTCCCCCCCAGGAAAATCAAGGAATAACAACAGAATAAAGATAATAACAAGCGAATAACAAAAAAGTAACAGACGATAAGATGAAAATGAAATGACAATTACTACGAAAATAGTAACGGTTGTTTGATTTGTTTTATCTATGTTAAATATACGCTTTCTTTGAATAATGACCCTTTAGTTATCATTGAAATATGCAATAGAGAACTACCTAATTTATATACTATATTGAGCTGTGTCGTGTCTGAAACGGAGTTAAAATGATAAAACAACCAATCTCTATAGATTTTTTTACATCTTGGTGGCAGCATCGGTATCGTCTCTGACTCGCACGGTGAAGGATCCAGGATCGAGACCAGACTTAACCCTCTATGACTTCGGGAAAAGTTAACAGGTTTTTGTTGACACTTGCTCGTGTTTGGCGGTTCACGAGTGTTCTCCACGGAGATAACGTCCCCCTCTCGAGGTCAGAGGTGACTCAGGTCGTCAGCTATGCAGAAAGGCAGCAAGAGGCCACTTGATTATAACCGTAGTTGTTCATTTGCTGGTTCTGGTTGGCCGACTCGGTAGCTGTTTTGTTGAAAAAAAATACTTTCTGGATAATGTTACAAGTCTAACCTGGTTTGTAATCATTTCCAAATAGATACAAATAAAATTAATGTACGTAACAATGAAAAGGCATGATGTGTTGGAATTTAATAAATACAATGCAACATTTTCATCCATTGTTACCGACGACTTGCAATCATGAAACCAATATTAAGTATTTATCTGAAACCCAAAGTTCATGATAATTCCAAGTCTCTCTATTTCATGTTTGCTGTTCATAAGTCTTTTCGATTGCATTGTGTCTGTATTGTCTATACATACTTGAATAAAGTTAGTATATCATCATAATTACCGAAAGGTTCATCATTTGTATTTGCATGCTCGTTTGCATTTTCCGTTCCCACTTTCTGTGAATTTTAAAGAAATTAACATTGTGGTCCTTCGGACAAACCAGACATTAAGAGCGGCAAACAGTCTTGATAATAGTAATAATCATGATGATAATGTTAATCACTCACCCACTCACTGACTTTACCTATATCCGTCGTTCTCTGTCTCTTTTTCTTAATGTGTCTTGGTCGTTCTCGGTCGAGAATGGAGAACAGGGGGAGGGAGAGGGAGGGGGGTGGGAAGATGGGAACACATGTATAGACGGGTGTAAATGAAGTGGACAAGCAACTAAGGTAATTGAATTGGAGCACAAGGGAGGGAGAGAAATCAAATAAAGTAAATAACAAGTGCAATGCCGTGGGATAGACAGTGAGATAGACAGATAGACAGTAAGATGTATTGACAAATAGACAGTTAAATAGATAGATTGACAGTGAGATAAATGGACAGATAAACAGTGAGATAAATAGACAGACAGTGAGATAAACACAGATAGACAGTGATATAGATAGACAGTGCGAACGATACACAGATAGCCAGTGAGATTGATAGATAGTGAGATAGATAGATAGACAGTGAGATAGACAGACAGACATTGGGATAGACTGACGGATAGACGGAGATAGATAGACAGATAGACAGTGAGATATATATATATACTGAGATAGGCAGTGAGTTAGATACACAGTGAAATATATAGATAGGTAATGAGATCGATAGAGATACATGGATATACAGATAGATAGATATACAGATAAAGAGAGAGACAGGAAGATAGATTTGATATGAAAAGTTAAACATTGAACTCAGTTACTCACCTTTATACCTATTCTGAAGTTAACCTGGGATGTGGCTACGAACAATCTCTCACTCTCTCTCTCCCTTACATCTATCTATATCTCGTTTTGTCTATCATTTGTATGTATTTCTCAAGGCATACGTTACACGAGTTAAACACCTGCCTTCGAGGCGGGTTGGACTGGGGATCGATCACCCAGTCCTTTTAATTCTACTTTTGATTTCGTGGTGAGAAGTATGTTAATTGTCTTAATAACACCGGCAGAATAGGTAATATTTTTATATATTAGAATAATGAAGATATTATGAAGTGCAGATCCTGACAAGCGAGAGGACACAGGAAACACTCTCTCCCTTTCCCTCTCTTTAATTTTATATATTCATCTCCCTTTTCCTCTCTATATCTATCTATCTAACAATCGTTCACTTTCTCATTCTTCTTATTTTTTATCTTTCTCTTTCTCTATATACATATCTACATATCTACCAACCGTTCGTTCTCTCACTCTTCCTCGCTGTCCAATAGATATTCATTTAAAATTTCACGACACTGGCAATGGGTTTAATTGAGGTTAATTTAAACATCCGATCTTTAATGCTTACAGCAAAATTTCATCCAACAGGAGACACAGAGGTTACTATTTTAAATTTGTGTTAAATATCAATAGAATTTGTTTAGTTTGCATCTCTTTATGTGTAAGCGCGGATGTGTGTTTGTATGTGTGTATGGCATGCGTACATGCATATATGAAAGGCAGTAAGATGACTAAACAGGTTTATAAACAGTAAAAGATAGGAGACAGGAGAGAGATTCCTCATGAAATATGCAGGCCTAGGCCTATGACAACCAGTAATCAACATGACAGTCTTCATCATTATATACCGTTAAATCGTTTAAGAAAATGCAAGGATATATATTCTAACTGATAAAGACACGAAGAATAAGTTTAACGATCGGAGTAAAGGTTTGTTTATTTACGTAAATATGATAACATTTTCGTCACTAGTGGCATCTCACTTCTCTTTATAGCTTTACTTCCACTGACTGAGGATTTTACATCACTTACGTGAAAATGCTTTCGTGGGATAGACAGTGAGATAGATAGACAGATAGACAGTAAGATATATTGACAGATAGACAGTAAGATATATTGACAGAGACAGATAAACAGTAAGATATATTGACAGATAGACAGACAGATTGTGAGATAGATAGATTGCCAGAGAGATAGATGGACAGATAAACAGTGAAATAGATAGACAGATAGACAAACATATTGACAGTGAGATAGATAGACAGATAGACAAACAGATTGACGGTGGGATAGATAGATAAACAGTGAGATAGATAGACTGAGAAAGATACACAGACAGACAGTGAGATAAACACAGATAGACAATGAAATGAATAGTGAGAAAGATACACAGACAGACAATGAGACAGACAGTGAGATAGATAGACCGTGAGACAGACAGTAAGATAGATAGATAGACAGTGAGATAGACAGACATAGACATTGAGATAGAGAGACGGATAGACAATGAGATAGATAGATAGACAGTGAGATAGACAGATAGACAGTGAGATAGATAGATATCGACTCTGAGACAGATAGGCAGTGAGTAAACAGACAGTGAGATAGATATACAGTGAAATATACAGATAGGCTATGAGATCAATAGAGAGATACATGGATAGACAGACAGCTGGATAGGTATACAGATAGAGAGATAGGAAGATAGATTTGATATGAAAAGTTGAAAAATGAACTCAGTTTCTCACCTTTATACCTATTCTCAAGTTAACCTGGGATGTGGCTACAAACGCAAACAGTCTTGCAATCTTGCAATAGATAGACTGTGAGATAGATGTACAGATAAACAGTGAGATATATAGATAGACAGTGAGAAAGATACACAGATAGACAGTGAGATAGATAGGTAGATAGACAGTGAGATAGAGAGACAGATAGACATTGAGATAGAGAGATAGTCAATGTGATAGACATTGACACTGAGACAGATAGACAGTGAGATAGACACAGAGAGACAGTGAGATACATAGACCGATAGACATTGAGATAGAGAGATAGTCAGTGTAATAGACATAGACACTGAGACAGATAGACAGTGAGATAGATAAATAGGCAGTGAGATAGATACACAGTGAAATATACAGATAGGCAAATATATATATACAGATGAATAGATATGCAGATAGAGAGAGAGAGAGATAGGAAGGTAAATTTGATATGAAAAGTTAAAAACCTTCATACTTATTCTGAAGTTAACCTGGGATATCGCTACAAATACAGACAGATAGTCTTGTAATCTCTCACTCTCTCTTTCCCTTTCTCTCTTTCTGTCTCACGCTTTCGCTCTCTCTCTCACTTTCCCTCTCTCATTCTCCATCTATCTATCTATCTCTCGTTTTCTTTATTATCTGTATGTATTTATGAAGGCATGCGTTATTCACACACACACACATACACACACACACACACACACACGCACACACACACAAAAGAAAAAAATACTAAGCAAATTCTAATGACATCATAAAAACAATAAACTGACATACGTTGCAGCTTATTAATCCCAATGAGCACAATTATAAATATCCAAGATGGCTTAATGAGTTAAACACCTGCCTTCGAGGCGGGGGGACTGGGGTTCGATCCCCCAGTCCTTTTCATTTTACTTTTGATTTCGTGGCCGAAAGTATGTTGATTGTATTAATGACACCGTTAGAATAGGTAATATTTATATTTATTAGAATAACGAAGAGATTATGAAGTGCAGATACCGACAAACGAGAGGACACACGAAACACTCCCTTTCACTCTCTCTAATTTTATTTATTCATCTTTCTCTCTCTCTCTCTCTCTCTCTCTCTCTCTCTCTCTCTCTCTCTCTCTCTCTCTATATATATATATATATATATATATATAACAATCGTTCACTCTCAGATTCTTATTATTTCTTTACTCTCTCCCTTTCCCTTTCTTTTTATTTATTCATCTCATTCTCTCTATATATATCTACCTCTCTAACAGTCTTTCACTCTCATTATTATTCTTTATCTCTTTCTGTATATATTCTACATTTCTACCAATTGTTCATTCTCTCACTCTTCCTCACTGTCCAATATATGTTCATTTAAAGTTTCACCACGCTGGCAGTTTGTTTAATTGAGCTTAATTTTTAACGTCTGATCTTTAATAATCATGGAAAAATTTAATCCACGCGGAGAGACAGAGGCTAGTATTTTAATTTTTTAAAATATCAATAGAATTTTAGTTTCGATTTCTTTGTGTGTAAGCGCGGGTGTGTGTTTGTATGAGTGTAAAGCATGCGTACATGTATATCTGAATGGCAGTAATATACAAACAGATTTGTAAACAATAAAAGTTACGAGACAGGAGATTCCTTATGAAATATGCAGGTCTATGCATAACAGTAATCGACATGACAGTTTTCATGTTTATATACCATTGATTCGATTTAGACATTATAGGTTTAGGTTGAGAACTTGTATTTGTACGGAAATATATCTTTATTTTAGTCACCATTAGCAGTTCGTTATTTTTCTTTACAACTGTATTTCCTCTGACTGAGTATTTTCAATCACTTACGTGAAAAATCGTTCCGTGGGATAGTGAGATAGATAGACTGCGAGATAGATATATTAACAGTGAGATAGATGGACAGATAAACAGTGAGATAGACAGATAGTAAGATAGATAGACAGTGAGAAAGATACATAGATAGACAGTGAGATAAATAGCTAGACAGTGAGATAGATAGCTAGTGAGATAGGTAGACATAAACACTGAGCCAGATAGGCAGTGAGATATATAGATATAGACACTGAGACAGATAGACAGTGAGATAGATAGACATAGACACTGCGGGAGATAGCAAGTTTGGCTGAGTTCAATGCTAAATTGTCTAATCTTTCATATTTGTAGTAAAGTTTTATCAGGCAGAAAACAGTGATTTTTTGACGAATGGCTTCTCATCTTTCGGAATCAAGAAAATTCAAATTATTTGATTATTTTTACTACTAAGAAAATATCAGACACGCAAATACACGTACAAGTTCATCATTCATACGATGATGCAACGAATGCTTAGTTTAAAGAGACCGCTAATTTCTCTCATAAAATAGTTCGTCTGAATGGAGGAATGGTTAACGTACGGTTCTGGTAATCCTGGAGACCTGCGTTCGAGACTGTTCCATGCCAAGTGTGGAATCACACGTAGGTCCATTTTGGGATAGGATTTTTTTCTTTATTTTAATTGTATACATTTCAACTTTTTGTTTTTGCTGGTTTGAATTATAAAGGAAATTCAATATAATCAGAGAACGAAGTAATATGAAACGTTAAAATATTTTAATGTATGTGAATTCAGATACTCCAGTTACGTTCCATGATTAACTGACAAACAAATATATATATGTATATATACATATGTACATATATATATGCAGTGACCATATATCGCTTCATAACGACATTCCTGTATCCAAACCATATATGAAGAATTAGATACAAATTCAGATTTTGGATTAAATTAGTTCATTATCAATTTTGAAAGTTCAATTAATGTGTACCATATGATATCTTGATTATCAATATCAACCTTATTATAATGTTCAAATTAAATTTCATTATTTATATTTAATATTATTGTTTTGTAGAATAACATTCTCTAATTAACATATGCTAACTAGGTGCAGCTTCCCTTATAATTACTTTACCTGAGGACTTCTCGCTGTTCCAGTGCTTAAGAACTTTGAGTCGCTACATAAAACGGTAATTCATTAACACCATATTTGCCAAAGCAAGCTGCATCTTTGCTTGATTATTGTTCCAGTTGCGATACTTTTAATTAACATCAGTATCATCGATATTATCACTTACATATATCAAATTTATTTCTCATTTAGCCTCTTTGAATACTGCCATAAATGATGCTTGGGAGTAAAAATCTAGGCCATAGTTGTTTATTTTCTATTGTATTCATCATTCGAGTATATCTAATTTGTGTGTTATTGATTCTGGACACACTCCTATTACATATGCTTATTAATTTCAACATATCGGCTTTATTGCGTTGGCTAAATCAAGGTCTTTCTTTATCTCCCTCTGGCTCTTGAACTTTCTATCTTTCCTTGAGTAGATATTTTCTCTAAGCCTTCTTCTCTTATTGTGACCCAGAAATTGGAGTTGCTTTTCTATAATATTTTCCAATATATAATATAATATATAATATATTTCTGGGGGGAGAATATAAAGTTGTTGGTAAATATCACTATAATGATAACATGATCAATAATAATGACAATGGTGAATATGATGATAATAACAATAATGCTAATAATAAAATGGTAATCACATTAAAGGCACGATACTTATTTAGCAAAGATAGCAACAATAACAACGGTAATGGTAATAACTATAACAATGATGGTGGTAATTTTGATAATGTGAACTACAACTAAATATTGTTATGCTGTCTTCATATATTTATTTCTTCACTTTCTTTTTTTATATAAAGAATATACCAAGTGAATATGAAGTGAAGTGATCTTAATAATTTTCAGGATATATTTTAGAATATATTTTATGACTCGAATGAAAACTTATTATATTAAAACATATTACAATATAGATATAGAACAAGTGGCAATAAAATTAGCATTAGGCTCTCTGGATATGAATATTTCCTGATTTGCTCTCTCGCATTTTGATCTTCAGTATGAAGGAACTAGCATAAACCTTTGTAAAAATAAAAACAAGAGTAGGTACAATGACAAACCGTTCTATTCACGCGTACAGAGAGATGGACAAAGAAAAGAGATAAAAATTATATAACTAGAAGAGAGTTTGGTATGTGTTAATAGAGAAAACAAGTATCTCACGTGTTTTGCCCTTGATTCAAAAACACATGACTAAGGTATTTTTACTTTTATTTATAATCTCATATTTGCGTTTGAATCCTCCCTTGAATAACGGTTTCATTTTTTCATCATTTTCTCGTTTAGTGTATCTTTTACCCCGTTTTTTTTTTCTTTTCATCATTACCTCTAACAGAAGCGTTTATCTAAATTTATGTAAAACAAACCCGACTTGACAGTTATGTCATGCTGGGTCATTATAAAGTGATTTTTTACTATGGAAAGTGTCTCTCTCTCCACCTCTCACCACCTTTTCTCTCTCTCCCCTCTCCCACTTTTCCTCTCTCCCTCATTCTCTCCCCCACCCCTCTCTTCCACTTTTACTCTTCCACTTATGAACATATGCGTTACTGATTATATATATATATATATATATATATATATTACGCAAATTCTAATGGTAATGATAATAATAACGTTAATGTCACTGTCGCTTTTTCTCCTTGTTTACTAGACATTCTTAATTTAATATTTTACACAAGTCTGACTGAGTCCAATCCTGAAGTTTAACAATTTACAGGAAAGTTTTGTCAAAGCGAAAACACTTGAGGTAAATATTTTATAATCCCGACTTCTCATCTTTCAGGATATAGAGTTATTTTAAAATTGTTTGATTATTCTTACTAACACGGAAATTGTTGATTGAATTAGTACATTTATGGCCGTAAAATCAAAAGTAAAATGAAAAGGACTGGGGAATCGAAGGTATGTGTTTAACTCATTAAGCCATCTTGGATATTTAAGGAGATAATAACCTGCAGTTTTGCAGATTGCTTTTGGTTTGTTTGTCTATATTTTGCGATGTGATTATCACTAAAATTTGTTTAGACTTTATCTCTTTCAGGAGGTGGGGGTATATCTGAGATAAATAAAGGAAAATAAATATTAGAAAGATGGATAGATAGATATATAAACAGAAAAATGGATAGAGAGAAAGATGGATACACAGAAAGATGGATAGAAAGAGGTATAGAAAGATGGATAGATGGAAAGATAGACAGAAAAATAGATAGGTATATATATAAATAGATCTATAGATAGATTGTGAGATAGACAGTGAGACAGATCAACAGATAGACATTAAGATAGAGTGACCGATAGGCAGTGAGATAGATCGATAGATAGACAGTGAGATAGATCGACAGATAAACATTAAGATAGATCAACAGATAGACAGTGATATAGATCGATAGATAGACATTGAGATAGATTGATAGATAGACAGTGAGATAGATCGACAGATAGACAGTGAGATAGATCGATAGATAAGTGAGATAGTGATGACATTGCTATCTATCTATTGACAGTGATATAGATAGATTGTGAGATAGATGACAGACAGTAAGGTAGATAGATAGACGATGAGATAGACAGATAGTGCGATAGACAGTGAGATATATAGATAGACAGAGAGATAGATAGACAGTGAGATAGACAGGCAGATAGACAGTGAGAGATGACAGACAGAAAGTGAGATAGATATATAATTAGATAGGTCCCTTTAATCCTTCAGGATGCTTCAGGGCTCGCGGAAGGGCTTGCCATGTCCTCTACATTACTGAGTTTGTAAATCTTAAAATTTTAATGTTAATAGCACAGACACACACACACACATACAGAGAGAGAGAGAGAGAGAGAGAGAGAGAGAGAGAGAGAGAGAGAGAGAGAGAGAGAGAGAGAGAGAGAGAGAGAGAGAGAGAGAGAGAGAGAGAGAGTAAAGGGAATTAATTGATACTGTCTAATACATTGAAAATCATTCATCTCATCATATTGTTGCAGTTATATTAAAACTATTTTGATTTGTAAGATTCAAAAAGAATGGGACAGAATCGCGATTATTTCTACTAGCTTCAAGATTGTTTGGTTCACTGAATGAAACTTGCAATGCTTATTCACTTCAAAGATATTCCTTCGTAATGTATTACACTAAAAGCTTATGCTCTCATTGATAAGTGAAATAATTGTGTATTATTCAGGGTTAAAGTATACAAAAGGACCGCACCGACTAGGAGAAAATTTAAGTCCACTAAGTTTACTAAGTTCTCGGCGGAGCCCCCGATAGGGAAATACGCCGATCGGGTGGGTTGGGTTGGGTTGGGTTAGCTTAGGTTAAATTAGGACGATCGGAAGGGGGTCCCGGGTCAGTTAGGGAAACACGGCGATCGGGAGGGTGGGGGGGGGGGGTCGGCGGTCTTGTATATCGTGCGTTTAGAATATGCTTGTTTGTCTACTGCTTTCTCTATCATTTAAATTACAATTTTTGGCTCGGGGTTTTCATTTTTCTACTTTCTCTATCATTTAAATTACGATTTTTTGCTCGGGTTTTTAATTTTTTTACTTTCTCTTTCATTTAAATTACGATTCTTTGCTCGGGTTTTTCATTTTTCTACTTTCTTTATCATTCAAATTACGATTTTTTGCTCGGATTGTTGGCTGGAGTTCGGGACTTTGTCTCTGACGGGTGCGGTCCTTTTATATACATTTACCTTTTTCAGTTACTGCTGACGTACCGTTTTGCTGGTTTATTCTCATACCGCCATCTCCCGCACCCTCTGATATGCCCTGTAGATTTCTTAGCCACATCTCTGTCTTTTTGGCCAGATTGTTGGTTCATGCGTAATTCTTTGTAAAGGGAAAGGGCGATTTATTTTCATTTATTGCATAGGCGGAATTTTCTTTTTGCTTTAGTGAGTCTTTATAATTATTTTTTCGTGGTGGAAATAAAGATAAATGGTTCATGTGTCACGAGTTTATGCATTTTCCGAATATCATGTTTCGATTATGACTAAATTTTATTAGTAATTGATAATTAAAGATGAGTAAATTATTATTGAAATATGTGAACTGATTATGAAATAAGACTTTACTCAAAAAGTTTATTATATAAATATATTGCAGTATATTAAAAAGAAGTACGCAATAAGCAATGAATAGTAAGCACTTTTACTTGAAAACGTGATAAAACAATGAAAGCATTTACATATTTAATGCAGATAATAATCCAACCGCATTATTGAGAATTACAAAAAGGAATGAAGGGTGAAAAATGTCAACGAATGAACAAGAAGAAGCTTGACAATCAATACCTAACACAAGTACAGAGAGAGAGAGAGAGAGAGAGAGAGAGAGAGAGAGAGAGAGAGAGAGAGAGAGAGAGAGAGAGAGAAAGAGAGAGAGAGAGAGAGGGAGAGGGAGAGAGAGAGAGAGAGAGAGAGAGAGAGAGAGAGAGAGAGAGAGAGAGAAAGAGAAAGAGAGAGAGAAAGAGAAAGAGAGAGAGAGAGAGGGAGAGGGAGAGAGAGAGAGAGAGAGAGAGAGAGAGAGAGAGAGAGAGAGAGAGAGAGAGAGAGAGAGAAAGAGAGAGAGAGAGAGAGAGATCAGGCCACGTCATTAAGATTTGGCTCTTCTATGATTCTGGCGACACAAAAGTAGTCATCGGAATTATCTTAATGACATACCAGCCATGACATTGTACATATCAGTACACGAACGCAGTCAGAGAAAAAGTGACAGAGGGAGGAACTTATCGTCTCATCAGGCCCTTTATTCCATATTATTATTTCTGCTGCAATATCCTTACGTTTATCGTTATTGTTATGCTTATTCTCTAAGAGCCTGTTATAAACCCAAAAGGGAAATGCAGGAATTTCGTGAATGGCCCTTTTTTCACATTTTTACCATCACAGCCACATCAAAAGCCTTAAGATGTTTCTATGCAAACACCAGGTAGGAATAATACTTTAAAAAACATTTCAGGAATTTACCAAGTAAATTTTCTGGGAAAGCGTTCCCTTACGTCTCTATTCCCTTTTCATTTAACGTCAAATTGATGCAGTAAAACCTTGGACTATGTTTACACAAAGAAAAATAATCATGATAATCCTGTATGAATTTCACCGCGAAATCGTTTAAGTATTTTAGAAAGCATGATTTTTTGCTCTCTCTCTCTCTCTCTTTCTCTCTCTCTGTGTGTGTGTGTGTGTGTGTATGTGTGTGTGTGTATATGTGTGTGTGTGCGCGCGCGCGCTCTCTATCTCTCCCAAGTTCTATACAAGTACTTACATAGACTCACACTTACTGGCGTCCGTATCAGGGCGACTTCTTCAGTACAATTCTACAGCTTTAATTTGTGGCTCTTCTTAGAATTGGCATATCTGTCTCAAAAATATCAGAGACACAAATACACGTACAATTTCATTACTGATAAGATGATGCAACAAATGCTTAGGTTAAATAGACCGCTATATTCACTTATAGAATAGTACGTCTGAATGGAGGAATGGTTAACTTAGGGATCTGGTAATCTTGGAGACCTGCGTTCGAGACTGTTCCATGCCAAGTGTGGAATCACACGTAGGTTCATTTTTGGGTAGGATTTTTTCTTTATTGTTTTAAATGTATTCATTTCATCTTTTTGATTCTGCTGATATGAATTATGCAGGAAATTGACCATAAATAGATAATGGAATGATATGAAAGGCTGAAAAAACGTAAATTCAAATACTCCAGGTGGAAAGTTCCATGATTAAGTGACAAACATTGTTTTCCCAATATACAGTATAACTTTTATTATGATAAATTCCATCGCCGCATTAAAACTGCAGCAGGATTAATACTTTTAAAAGTTTTCAACATGAACTACATTTGAGAACTATCAAACATAGAGGTATAAAACTTTTCATTAATTTAACGTTCTTTCAAAATAAGCATACATGTTATATCATCTCATTTTCTTTTCTTTACTTGACATTAAGTCAGAAATCATCTCGTAGAAAAATAATAGATATTTTGGGGTAGGAATGATACTCTTGTGTAAGTGGAAAATTCCAGCTCTCTTTTCCATTTTTTAATAAGTCTTTAAATTCTCTTCGCATTACTCATATACGATTATTTGAAAATTGTTAACCCTGTATAGTGTTAGTCTACCTGTAATAACATGGAAACCCAAGCTATATCTTCATAAACTGACGAGTATGATGTTAAAAGATGTGAATCAAGTTCCCATAATTTCTACTTCTATTTTGCATCGGTGCTTCACTGCTTTTGTCATTCCATATCAAACTGATGCATTAAAACCCTAAGTATGTTTAGATACTGAAAAAAATTATGATAATCCACTTTATGAATTTGATTTTAAAATTGTGATTTAAGAAATATACAGAACGTAGTTTTCTGCTCTCTCTGTCTCTCGATCTGTCACAGTCCTTGTTCTCCCTCTCTCTCTCTCTCTCTCTCTCTCTCTCGTGTCATATTCCCTCTTGGTAACCCGCCATTTCTCTCGTTCAGTAATTTTCCTTTTTTCTCTCCCCCCCCCCTTTTTTCTGTTTCTTCAATTTTCTCATTCAGTTAAATAATTTCAATTCGTAGACATATCAAAGTGATATTGTGGTGGATATAACACTCCGTTCTGTAAGTGGAGAGTCCCAATTTTCCTTTCCATTCTTCTCTGCTTCTTAATTCTTTAAATTCTTGTCGCATTACTCACAATCGATTATTTTTTAAAAATCATGTATGGTGCTAGTCTACATGCAGTACTTTTATTATTTTTATTAAATGTATTTATGCTTTACTCCATTAGCCATTTCACATTAAATTAATGCAGTAAAATCTGGAGGAACCTATAACGAAAATAATCATGACAGTCCTTTTTAAGGAACTATCATTTAAGGATTTTACAAGGCTTTCTGCTCTCTCCCGCTCTCAGTGCTGTCCCCGCTCTCTCTGGGGCGTCTACAGCTGTAAATTGTGGCATAGAAGTGGCATATCTCTGTCAAAAATGTATCAGCCAAATACACGAGGAAATTCATCATTCAAAATATCAGACACGCAAATGCACGTATAAGTTCATCTTTCATAAGATGTTGCAATAAATGCTTATGTTAAATAGACCGCTAATTTCACTCATAGAAAGTTCATCTGAATGGAGGAATGGTTAACGTAGGGATCAGGTAATCCTAGAGACCCGCGTTCGAGACTGTTCCATGCCAAGTGTGGAATCACACGTAGGCCCATTTTGGGGTAGACTATTTTTCTTTATTGTTTTAAGTGTAGTCATTTCATCTTTTTGTTTTTGCTGATATGAGTTATAAAGGAAATTCAAGATAATCAGAGAACGAAGTAATATAACATGTTACTCTATTTATTTATCTCTCTTTTTCTATATTTTCTCTACCTATCTACCAATCGTTCACTCTCTCCAAGGAGACACATACACTGCACACTCTTTTCCTCTACCCCCCTCTATCTCTTCTTATATATATGGATATCTTTTTTTTCCCTATGTATATATGTACCTATCTACCAACCTTAGATAGTTACATATATACGTTCAACCGTCTTTTTCGTTGTCTAGTATATATTCATTTAGATTTGACACACTGGTAGCGGGTTTAGTTGAGGTTTATTGAAACAAGTCTGATCTCTAATATTTACAGCAAAATTTCACCCAACCGTAAACACATAGGATAATATTCAAAATTTCTTAATTATCAACAGAATATATACGCAAACGACCATACATATTGGAATGGCAAAACAATGCATAACAAGGTAAAATAAATAAACAGATAAGAAAATAATAAAATAAATATGAGACACAAAAGGAAAGAGAGATTTAAAATTTCTGTTAATTATCAATAGAATATGTTTACTTTGTATCTCTTTGTAAGTTTGTGTGTATGACGCATGTTTACAGACAAATCTGAATGACAGTAATATGCCTAAACAGATTAGTAAACAATAAAAGATAAGAGACAGAGAAGGAGAGAGAGAGAGAAAGTGATAGAGATAGAGAGAAGGACAGAATTTTGTTATTTATATATGTATATACATAATTTACAGCACACATGCGCGCGGTCGCACACAGCAACACAAAAAATGTACAAGCTAAGCATATTCTAATGATATATCACAAACCAAAGTCAAACAAATGAACCAAAAGCAAACAGCAAACACCGCAGCTTATCATTTCTAAAGAAAAAAAATTGTGAATATTCAAGATGGCCTAACGAGTTTAACACCTGCCTTCGATTCCCCAGTCCTTTGCATTATATCTTTGATTTCGCAACGGTATATATACTTCATCTTATCAATAATGCTGACAGAAATGATGAAGATGAATGAGATTTTAATAAATGAAATCAAGAGATTTTAAAATTCCTGATGTGTAATTCCTGAAAGACGAGCATCCACTCGGGAAAAGTTTTTTTTGTATCGAGGGCTGAGGTTTAAAAATCTTCAGCCAGCGGTTTTGGAAAACTTTACTTATAAGAACTGTTAGACTTTTGAGGGATCGAACTCAAACTCGCTGTCAGTGTACAGAATATTAAACGAAAAATATCAAGTGGGCAAGGAGAAAGAATGAGAGATATATGTACAGGTAGAGATAGAGAGAGTGAGGGTGTGTTTGTCATTCACATATACACACAACATAAACAAATGATATGCACATTCTAATGATAATTACATAGGCCTATTTTTTTTCGCACTGAAACACGACATCAAGACATTTTTCGTTTTTTTAGGTCTCTCTTTTGGATAATCGTCTCATTTAAATTTTTGTTTTCCTTGTTTTCCTTCTCTTTTTTTACAATTATCGCCAACGGGAACACCAGTAAGAAATTAAACCAATAAAAAAGATATTCAAAATTTATGCTGTATACAACAGGCTAGATTAGGTTAGCCTTTGACGGCAGCCGAGATTTTTATTTTTAAAATTACACTGTTGATAACAAAGTTAAAATTATACTGTTGATAACAAAGTTAAAATTACACTGTTGATAACAAAGTTAAAATTCCACTGTTGATAACAAAGTTAAAATTCCACTGTTGATAACAAAGAATGGGGGAAATGGGGGGAGGGGGGATGAGAGATTTTTCATGGTAATATATCACTTCGTAATATCCCAGGGCGACAGAAATATATATCTGTCTAGCCCAGTCTCTTATCCCGTCATCTGAATTCGTTTTACATAAATTTGGATTGGCGTTTGCATTAGAGGTAATGATAGAAAGAAGGAAGAGGAGAGGAAAGAACAAGAGGTGGAAGATAGAGAATTAAGGGCTTAGAAAATGAGACCATTATCTAAGGACGAAAATGACGAAATCATAAAAAAAAATACAATGTCTTGTGTTTTTGTGTGAAAAATAGGTCCATGCGATGTCGTCATTAGCATTAGAATATTTCTGTTTGTGTAAAGGTATAATGCATGAAAAAACACATAATTTCTGTATCTATCTCTGTTTTTTCTCTGTCCATATAAATATATCTATCTATCTGTTAACCTTCATGTTCACTTCATGTTCTGGAAAAAAATATGCGACCGTTATCCAAGGGCGGATCCGAACGAAAATTATAGATTTTAAAC
>NC_061857.1:23210271-23212771 GCF_019202785.1 Penaeus chinensis
AGGTTCACAATCCTCGCTCGGATCATGTGCTCCGTGGGCGGGGCTATCAGGGCGTGCGACCGACTTGTTTTATTATTTTTCGTGTTTTTTTTATTAGTATCGTTATTGTTAGTTTTGTTTTGTGTTGTTTATTGAAATTGTTCTTGTTAGTTTTGTTTTTGTTGTTTATTGAAATTGTTATTGTTATTATGATTGATGATGTTATTATTGGTGTTATTATTATCATCATCATTGTCATTATCACCATCATCATTATTATTATCACCACCACCACCATCATCACCATCACCATCACTAACACCATTACCATCACCTTCACCGCCACCACCCTCATTTGCATAGTGTTCTGGAGGAAGATAAGCTGATGCAGGAATCATATTTCTACACATGCTAGCAAACATTTTTCATCCGACTTACAGTGTGATTATCATGAAAATAACACGTATTCTTGTCCAGTATAATTTATTTCTCCATTTTCTCTCTCTGTCTCTTTATCTGCCTTTCTGTAAATGTCAATGTGTATCATGACGGATGGATATACATACATTTATGTGTAATCTATATTTCCAATACTGTGTTCTGGGTACATACGTATGTTTATTGAATTTGTACACTCACACACCCAAACGCATACAGACGCAAATGCACACACAAATACTCACTCACACGTACACATACATACACATAAACACACTCACGCACACACACACTCACGCACACACACACACACACACACACACACACACACACACACACACACACACACACACACAAGCACAAACACACACATACACACACATATAACTTAACACACACACACAAACACGAAACAAACACAAACAAACACAGGCACACGCAAAATCCAAACCACACTCACCCGCACAAACAAAAACAAACACGCACAAACACAGAAGCTCGGATCCACGCTGTTTCGCCACACTGACACACTGAACCACAATTTCGTCGAGATTCCACACGAGCCCCACGGTCGTTCAATGGTCCTCTCTCTGCCGTCTCTTCGTTTAGTTGTTTGGTTGGGTCTTCCTTAGGACTGGTCGACCGTTTGTTTCTTTGTTTGTTTGTTTGTTTTATTCCTTCGATTTTGTGTTTGTTGTTCGATTCTTTCCTTCCTTGGCGCTGGTCTACAGTTTCTTTGTTTCTTTGTTTTTTTTTTGTCCATCGTGTGTTTATTCGTTTGTTTGTTGTCTTGTTTCTACCATTCTCTCTAATGGTGTCATAGGGTATTTATAGTATATTATCCTTCTACCTGGCTTACTGTTTATCTTTCTGTCTACCTATTTATCTATTTATCTATATGTATGTCTGTCTATCCGCGTGTGTCTGCGTATGGTGATAATAATATTGAGAATAATAATAATGATAATGATAACAATAATAACTACAATATTAATGATAATAGTGATAATGATAATGTAATAATATTGATAATGATAATAATAATAATAATATAAGTTATTATTATCATTTTTATGATTATTATTATGATAGTAGTAGCAATCACGATAATAATTATAATAATAGAAATTATAATAATAATGATAATACTACTACTATTACTGCTGATGATGAAAACGATAACAATAATGATAATGATGATAATAATAATAATAAAAAATGACAATAATAATAGCAACAATAATGATAACAATGATAATAATAATAATTATAATTAATATAATGATAAAATTATAAAAATAATAATAATGGAAATAATGATTATAATAATAATAATAATAATAAAAATGATAATAATAATAAAAAATAATAAGGATAATAATAATAACAATATATATATATGTATATATATATATGTATGTATGTGTGTGTGTGTGTGTGTGTGTGTGCATGTATATACATACGTATACACACACACACACACACACACACACACACACACATATATATATATATATATATATATATATATATATATATGAATATGTATATATATATTTATATTCATGATAATAATGGTAAATGTAATATACATTAAATTACTACTGATAATTACTGATTATTATGAAAAAAATATGAAAAAAACAATGATAATTATATTGGTGTTATTCGTAATGATAATAATAATAACTGCTAACAGTAATAATAATAATGATATTGATAATGATAATAATAATAATAATGATAATAATAATAATAGTAATATTCATAATGATAATAAAAGTAATAGTAATAATCATGATAATATAAATAACAATAATAACAATGGTAATGGTAATAATAATGATAATGATATAATAATAATGATACTACTACTACGAACAACTACAACAACAACAGCAACAAGCAACAACAATATTAAAAGTAATGGTAATAATGAAGTTCATAATAATGATAATGATACTAAGTATAATGATAATGAAAATAATAATAACGATAATGATAATAATGATAAGGATGATAATGATGATGATGATGATGATGATGATAATGACAATAATAATGACAGTGATAGTAATTGTAA
>NC_061857.1:23217771-23220271 GCF_019202785.1 Penaeus chinensis
TAGGAATGATGGCGAAGAAGAAGAACAAAGACATTAAAGAAAGAGGAGGAGGGAAGGGGAAGGGAAGGAAGGTATGAGTCACTACGGGCTTAAAGCTGACCTGAGGAGGAAACATGTCGAGAACACGTTGGCGATTTCCAGACACATATCAAGACATCTTCCATCACTGAGAAACAGCAGTAACAAATACAACAAAATTACACGAAATAAAGACAAAAACAAAAGAGAAAATTACGAAACAAAATAAACAAGGATAAAAGAAAAACGTCACGAAACAAAATCAAACATAAAACAAAAAGATTAAAAAGGAAACAAAATAAACAAGCGAGAGACGAATAGACAAAAATAACAATCTAGATGTACAGTTGCGGAATTTTATTTCAGTACGCTTGCCGGGTCTCACTTTTGTACACCAGGTAGCCACTTAATAGTAATAGTTAATAGTATTTTTATGAATGAGGTGAAAACGAGGCTGTTTGTAACAAGGAGTGTGGTTGGTAGAATATAAATGACCAACAAGTGTATTAGTATCTATTTTTGGAAACTACGTTAATCATTTCATCTTTCGTTTTCCTCAAACAAGTGACAAAATATGTAGTATTAGCTATCATTGACTTAGTAGCGGGATAATTTTTAAAATGCGATTTCCTGGAATTGTTTGTTTATCAACAACGCTTAAGGAGGTGAGACAATATGTCCCCCTTCTTTCAACACAATCATTTTCAATTATAGCTGCATATTTCTTGAAACATGAAAATGCTTCTTTCTTTAAACATCTATGTATGGCAGCTAAATCTAACAATAATCTTTGCAAAATTATCGATACCCATGTAAATGCTTCTCGTGGACCGTGCTACACCATCTAGTAGTGGCTAATTGAACTAATGACGTGACACATACATACAAACTTATAATGTATCTACATATTCATGGTAGCCCTAACGTGGTTTTGCGTTCAGCTAATGGTCTATAATGGAAAATATAATGTAGCATGTTTTATGTTTACTAAATCAGTGTTTTAGTGAAGAAGAAACTGTTATTTAATTTGTTCGATTAGCCGCCACTAGATGGTGCAGATAGGAGAACCATTTACAAAAGTAAAAGATTTTTATTTGATACAACTGCACAACATAGATATTTAAAACATGAAGCGCTTTCAAGTTTCAAGACTATTTGCAACTATACTTGATTCTTGCTGTGTTGAAAGAAGGAGGAAATGCCGCCTCACCTCCATACAAACAAGGAAATCGTATTTAAAAAATATCATACTACAAAGTCAACGATAACTAATACTATATGTTTTGTTATCACTTGCATGAAGAAAACGATATATCAAATGGATTACGTAGTTTCCAAAAACATATACTAATACATTTATTGGTCATTTATATTCTAAAGATCACACTCTGTTTCAAACAACCTAGGGGTTTCGCCTCATTGATAAAAAATACTATTTATGCTATGTTTGCATCGAAGTGGCTGCCAGATGTACAAAGCGAGTGTACTGAAATATAATTCCGCTTCTATACATATTTATATATTTATCTATCAATTCGTCTGGCTATTTATTTATTGACTTACCAATCTATATCTTTCAGCATATTTATTTAGCTATTTTCTGTTTATCTATCTATCAATTTATCTACCAGTCTATTGATCTATCGGTTTATATATCCATAAATCTGTCTGTGTATCTATATGTCTATCTACCTGTTTATCTATTTATCTATCTGTCTATCTACCTGTTTATCTATTTATCTGCCTGTCTATATCCCTACCTATTTATCAATTTATCTATCTAAACGCGGTGTTTGTCCTTTTCTTATCCCTCCTCATAACTACGTATTCAAAGTAAGTCGTTAAATACACTGAAACAAAGAAGGAAAATGGACCTTAAGAGTTACCCTTCGAATAACACTTTCTTCCCCCTTGCTACTAGTCATTAGTGCTGATTCTGTGACTAAGTCCTAATGATGCTGCTATTAGGATTCTGTGATGACGCTGTTAAGATGTTTGTGTTTATTTATGGTAATGCTGTGGTGATGCTTATAGGAGGTTACAGTGATGTTGCGAAGATGCTGTGATGATGCTGGTGGTGTTAGAAGGCTGTGATGGTGTAAATATGATGTGTTAGAAGTTAGGTTAGTTACTATAAAAGAGAAGATATTAGTTAGGAATTAAGGGAATTAGCCGTCGTCCTGTATCGTCCTCTTGGGTGGGTGGGGGGGGGGGTCGTCATCCTACTTAATTCATTATTTCCTTTATTTATTTATTTATTTATTTATTTATTTATTTATTTATTATTATTATTATTAATATTTACTTAACCTAAAATCCTCTATTCCTTACTTATTATTATTCGCCTTTTTCTTTTACTAACCAAAGTCAATCCTAACCCTAACCCTAATCTTAACCGAACCGAACCGAAATTATAAATAATTACACATATTTGAAGGAATTAGGCAACTTAAGTGAAGCTTCTTGCCCAAGGAAACAATGC
>NC_061857.1:23227771-23230271 GCF_019202785.1 Penaeus chinensis
AAATTTATCGATTAACTATCTTTTTTTGTATTTTGTTTCATGTAAATTGTATGGTGAAGCCCTGAATGTTTTTTTTATATGTATTATACTTATTTATCTATCAGTATATATCTATTTATCTATTCAATTTTGTTTCTTTCCATTTAAAATTCAAATAACTTTAATTTCTATAGACACACTTTTTTTAGCGTTGTTATCAAGTTAAATTTTGTGAAATATTTTCAGGTGCACTAGCAGAGTTATTTTACAACAAATAAAAGGAAATTTCAAATTTTTTTTTTTCATATCGTGTCTTATGAACCAGGCTGATCATTAACCGGACAGTGGCGCTGGCACCAAAAAAACAATCGAACAAACAACAACAGGCGCTGATACTACAACAAACAAACAAACACTTATGTTAATATTACAACAAACACTGACGCTAATATTACAACAAACAAACAACAACAATCGCTGATGCTACAACAAACAAACAAACATAACGTTGATATTAAACAACAAACAAACACCGACGCTGAATAAAGCAAACAAACAAACACAATCGACACCGGGCTGTATAAAAAAAAACAAACAAACGAAACCAAAAAAAACAAAATACTGACCTTGGCACAACAATAAAACAAAATCCCTTAAAGTAGCCCCGACAAACGAACTCTCGCCGAACAAAGGTAAATGCTAACGAAGCAAAACATACCATTATACTTTGACAAAGAAAACGGAGCATCGCCGTGAAATTGACGCGCGAAAAATTACGTCTCTTGAGGGAATTTTTAAAAGTAAAAACCGGAGGAGGGAGGGGGGAGGGGGGGAAAGGGGGGGAAAGGAGGGAGGGAGGGGGAAAAGGGAAGGGAGGGGGGAAAGGGAAAGCAGGGAAGGAAAGGGAGGGGGGGAGGGGGGGGGAAGGGGGAGGGAAGGAGGGGGGGTTAAAGGGGGGGGAGGGAAAAAGGAAAAGGGAGGGGGGGGAAAAAGGGGAAAAGGGGGGGAAAAAGGGAGGCAAAAAGGGAGTGGGGAGGGAAACCGGGAAGAGGGGGGAAGGGGGCAAAAGGGAGGGAGGAGGGAAAGGGGGGAAAGGGGGGGGGTGAAATAGGGAGTGAGGGAGGGGGGGAAGCAGGGGAAGGGGGGGGAAAAGGGGGAAAAAGGGGGGGGGGGGGGAGGGAGGAGGGAAAAAAGGGGGCGGGAAGGAAGGGGAAAAGGTAAGGGGGGAGGAGGGATGGGAAGGAAGGGGGGGAAGGGAGGGGGGGAAAAATTTAAAGGGGGAGGGAGTTTTTGGGGATTTGAGGAGGGGGGGAAAGAAAAGGGGAGGGGAGGAGGGAAAGGGAAAGGGGAGGAAAAAGGGGGGAAAGGAATGGAAATTTTGGGGGAGGGAGGCAAGGGGGGAGGAAAAGGAAGCAGGAAGGGAGGGCCCCAAGGGAGGGAGGGGGGGGCAAGCATTGGGGCTATTTCCCCCCCGGCCCCTCGAGATCAATAGAAGAGGCTGCCAGGGGACTGAGGTTTAGGGGGGGGGGGGGAGGGGGGGAGGGGGCCCTTTAAAAACGGGGGGGGGGAAGAGCGGGGGGAGGGGAAGGAGAAACGGTGGGGGGGGGGGGAGGATGGAGGGGGGGAAAGGGGAGGGGGGGAGGGGAGGAGGGGGAGGTGGGGGGGGAGGGGAGGAGGTGGAGGGGAAAGGGGGGGGGGGAAGAGGGGGGAAGGGGGGGTTTTGGGAAAATGGGGAATGGGGAAAAGGGGGTTTGGGGCGTTTGGGGAAAAAGGGGGAGGGGGAAAAGGGAAGGAGGGGGGGTTGCGGGGAAAGGTAGGGATGGAGGGGAAAAGGGAGGAAGGGTAGGGTGGGGAAGGGGGAAGGGTTAAGGGGTTGGAAGGGGGAGGGGGGTGGGGGGGTTTTTGGGAACCGGTGGAGGGGGGGTGGAAGGAGGAGGGGGTGGAAAAGGGAAAGCGGGAAAAAAGGGGAAAAAAGGCTAAGGAGGAGGAAAAGGGGCGGGGGGCGTTTAAAACCCGGGAAAGGGGGGGGTAAAGGGAAAAAAGAAAAGAGGGTTTTGGAAAGGGAAAAAGGGGGAGTAAATGGGTTGGGGGGGGGCGAAAAAAGAGGGGGGTGGAAAGGAGGGAAATGAGGGTTGGGGAAAAAGGGGGGAGGGAAGAAAGGAAAGGAAGGAAGGGAAAGGGGGGGGAAATAAAAAGGGAAAGGGAAAGGGAAGGGAAAGTTAAAAAAAGGGAAAGGGAAAGGAAAAGGGAAAAAAAAACGAGTAAATGGAGAAAAAATGAAAGAATAGAAAAAAGGGAAAAGGGAAAAAAAGCGGAAGAAAGAGGGAAAGGGAAATAAAGGGAAGGGAAAGAAAGGAGAAAGGCAAATTCAGAAAGAATGAAAAAAAAAAAAGAAAATTTTTAAAAATAAGGAGGGAAGAGGAACAAAGGGGGGAAAAAAACGAAAGGGGGAGAAAGAGGGAAACACGGAAGAGAAAAGGGAAGGAGAAATTTCGAAAAAAGGGGGAAAAATTCCCCCCTC
>NC_061857.1:23281431-23286431 GCF_019202785.1 Penaeus chinensis
GGAGGTAAAGGGGAGGGGGGGAGGGGCAAGGGACAAGGGAGGAGGGAGGGAGGGGGCAATGGAGGAGGTAAGGGGGAGGGAGGGGGCAATCGAGGAGGTAAGGGGGAGGGAGGGAGGGGCAAGGGAGGAGGGAGGGAAGGAGGAGGGAGGAGGGGGTGAGTCATCCGTTTACTCTCTCTCATTTGATCTTTCTCTTGTTCCTGTTCTTTCTCTGTCTCTGTCTTTCTGGTCTTTTGATTTTGCTCTTTCTTTCATCGTACACTGTCTTTCTCTCTGTGTGTCTCTGTCTGCCTGTCTGTCTTGTCTATCTCTCTCTTTCTCTTTCTCTTGCAGTTTCTTTTTCTTTTTGTTTCCTACTCTATCTGCCTCTGTCTCTTTCTTTGTATTTGTCTGTGTAGGTAGGTGGGTAGTATGTGTGTTTAGGTCACATCCCCCTCTCTCTCTTTCTCTCTTCCTATCCATTTTTACTCGTTATTCGTTACTCCTTCTCTCTCCCCCCCCCCCCCCCTTTTACTAATGCGTACGTGTCACACATCAGGTAACACGAGAGAAATTCACAGAAACACATTTTGGGGATAGAAGATGCTCTTGATAAGCGTTGATACCTTTATTCTTCAAGGCGAGTGGTTCATTCATGATGCTGATCCGCCATGGTAGTGTATTATAGGAAAGTGTTGAGAGAGTTGTATTATCGGGGTTTAGAAAGGACAACTTTGCCGGTTGTATACTGTTCGGTCGACATGAAGTGGGGAATTATTACTCACTGCATGTTGTTCAGTGTATGTTGGGTTTCAAGGGTATCGGTTTCAACCCTCCTTGGTTTTAATCGTGAGAATTATTCCAACTCATCGGCCGTAATATGCATACAATCCTTTCAAACGCCCGCGCTCTCGTTGAGTGCAGTATATTTTTAAAAGTCCTCATCTTTAGCAATCATGGTTCGAAAAAAATATTATTTTTTTTTATGATTTCGTTTTAAAATATATTTATCTCGTCAAGGAAGCCCTAATAACAACAACGATAAGCAGAATTTGAGAGGGTTTGTGTCGCGTAAGACGAGCGGCGTTGCCACATCTCCTTCCACCCTCACAATACTTTGTCTATCCAGTGAAACCCTCATGTTTTAAAGTGCAGTGAGAACAATTGTGTTTCTTGGCCGGCATCTCCTCTGTTATTCAGAACGAGTGTTTGCGAGTGGCCCATCGAGACCCCAGGAGGCAGAAGGGGACTCTTTGAGGACCGAAAAATTGCATCGGGCGCTGGTACACGTGGAAAGGATCAGCTGATCGCGCCGCCACAGAGGACGGGCGGCAGCATTTGGAAACTTTACCGGCTCTTTTTTTATATGGAAATTCAAGTTGTAGATGATATTGAGACGGAATAATATTTTTTTGGTGTTGATAACTTGTGCCGTGACATTATTCTCCTGCGACTTCGTCTGTATATTAGCTTCACTGGAGAGTTTTGTTGAGACTCGAACTTTTAGCAGATGCGAACATTTAGCGACTTATCTTGCGAAATCTGGAAACTGCATATTTTTACTTTGCATTTAACAGAAAGCTCAACAAAATAATGAATCATTGAATAATAATCACGTATTGAACTAACTCTGTTGTAAGATAAACTTACAACAGAGGGTATCGGGGAGGGGGGGGGGGGGAGAGCGAGAAAAGTAGAGAGAGCGAGATGTTGAAAGCATACACACGCACGTACACACCCCACCACACACACACGAACACACACACACACACACATATATATATATATATATATATATGTATATATATACACATATATATACATATATATGTTATGAATGTATATATTTAAATATATGTATACATATGTGTATATATGTTTATGCATGTATATATATGTATATATACATATACACGTATGCATATATATGTATATATGTATGCATATATATGTATGTAAATGAATTATAAACACATACATATATTCATACATGTGTGTTTATATAGGTATAGATATGTATGTGTATACACATATATGTATGTATGTATGTATATGCATGTATATATATGCATATACATATATATATGTATATATATTTGTATGTATATATACACATATATGTATATATATGTATGTATTTATAGCATACATACACACGAACATACACACACATATACACATACATATATACATATTATAAAAACGTAAATATGTGCATACATATGCATGTATGTATATATGTATGTATATATACATATATACAAATACACGTGTTTATATGTATATATGTATGCATATCTAGTATACATATACTTACATACATACATAAATGTATACATGTGTATATTTATAGGTATAGATATGTATGTGTATATATACATACACATACACACATATATGTATATATGTGTATATATATACACATTTGTATATATCTGTATGTATACATACACAATGTATATATATCTGTGTGTATATACATATATGTATGTATATATACATATAAGTATATAAGTATATATAAGTATGCATATATATAGATATAGGTATGTTTGTATTTGCATATATATGTTTATATACATGTGTGTGCATACATATATATGTCTGTATGTATGTATATATACATTTATACATATATATATATTTACATATATATGTATATATGTATGTATATATAAGTATGCATATATATGTATATACAAGTATGTATATATATGTATATGTATATATGTATATATATACATGTAGGGTTATATGTATAAAGAGACAGAGGGACAGAAATAAGCGATCATTCCGCCGAGCGAGAGAGCGAGCAGGAGAGGAGCCACATCGCGTCCCACTCAAGCACGTACGAACGCCTCTAAATGTCAAAAACTATTATAGTCGAGACTCTTCTATAGGGTTACAAGGTCGTACGCGCTGCATTTGCTCCTGCTGGAACGCTGCATAGCATTAGAGATTAGATTTCAAACGGATAGAGAGCGTGAGATTGCGTTAGTAAATTTTATTCTTGTGTATTGAGATGGTTTTGTGGTAAGTTTGGTAACTGTATCTGAATTGTTTTTATTATACTGAGTGATGGTGTACTTGCTTACTTTTTTTTTTAGAATTGTAGATTTAGGTTCACTGTACACAGATTCTCAAAATTGTTTTCAATGGTTAATTATATTTTGTAGCATCACATGTTAATAGCGACGTGACGAATAGACAGCATGAATATAGAAAGCCCTGTGAGAGAAAAACAAGCAAACAATGGTCCGTGCAATTATCAGCACTGTGCATAATCGTTCTGTGCAATATTTGACTCCGGCACAGAGAGACAGAGAGAATGGGGGGGGGGGGGAGGAGGAGACTGTGACGTCACTGCATGCGGGTAGACTCCATTAAAGATTATTGCTCTGGATTCGCTGTTTGTCTCAGACGAAGGAGAGGTGGGGAGGAGAAGAGAAGATAGGAGATAGGAAAGGAGAAGAAAAGGCAAAAAAAAAAAAGGCAAAGGAGATAAGACAGGGAGAAAGAAAGAGACAAGAACAAGACAAAAAGAGTTGATTTTTTTGGCGTTTCTCTTCGATCTGCTCCGACCTCAGCTGTGTTGATGGCCACGAGTCTATGAGGAATGCGGTGTCATGGAATAGCTATGCCGTGATTGGAGCTTGCGAACTCGATCTCGCAGTAGCAGGAGAGATAATGATCAAGTCTCGCCTGGCTTGAGGACGTTTGTAACCTAACCTAACCTAATCGAGTTCCTCTAGCTGGCTTTGAGCATTATCTGTATGCAAAATCGTAAGGAAAAGGTTTGTAAGTAAATAGCAATGTGGAAATGATATTGCAGTTTGCTGTATCTTAGTAAAAAAAAAAAAAAAAAAAAGTTATGTGAGTAAATATCAATATTGATATGACATTGCAATTTGATGTATCTTAATAAAAAAGCTTTTGAGTCAGTAGCAATGTGGAAATGATATTGTAGTTTGCTGTATTTACATTAAAAAAAACTGAGTAAATGGCAATATGGAAATGATATTGCAGTTTGCAGCATATCCATTGAAAAAAAAAGCTTTTGGGTAAATGCCAATATGGAAATTACATTTTTAGTTTGCTGTATCTTCATAAAATAGCTTTCGAGTAAATCGTAACATGGAAATGACATTGTAATTTGCTTTATCTTTTAATTTTGCAATGGAAATTACCGTATTATGTGCTTGCAAATCCCCAACTTGAATTGGATGTTGACGCGGTGATATACACGTATACCATATGACACGTGGACGATGCATGTGCAATTGCAGACGTAAAAAGACGCATCTTTTTTTTCTTGTATCTGTGTGTATTTGTTTGGATTCCCTTTGTTGATGGTTTTGCCTTATTTAATGGAATGTTGTTAGAGGTTTTCTTTGATTTATTCTCTCTCTCTAAACTTGTAATACAATAATACTGATTATCCTTTTTTACGTTACATCTGTAGTCAGATTATGTCCGTAATCGTGTTAGAATGCAAGAATACAATTGTTTATTACAAAATTAATGGAATATATGAACACGGCAAGGCATACAGCTTACATAGTAGAAAAGAAAACAAAGCTTCTAGAAAACACGAGAAACCCGAAGTATTGCGTCAGAAACAACGCATTTTGCAAAGAATGTTGCGTTAGGGACGAAATCCTTGCGTTTTTTTGTGGATGACGCATCGCGCAATGTACGATCTAAGATTAAATGATAAAAAATATATAGTCCTTTTTTTGATGTTGTTGTTGTTTTTATGTATTTGTTTAGAGATATAAGGAGACGAATACATGAAAGAGAACAGGAGTAGAATTTCCAAATGATGTTATAGCTTTCAATTTTTTTTTTATCGAGGTCATTGAACCCTCATGGAAAGAGAAGGAAGCCTCGTTTGAACCCCTCCCCCCCTCCCCCCGGAAATGTAACTAGAAATTATTTCCTTCCCCCCCACCCCCCGTCCCTTACCCATCTCCCTCTACCCTCCCTTGACGCGAAACTCCACCTCACATATCAACCTCCCC
>NC_061857.1:23288931-23298931 GCF_019202785.1 Penaeus chinensis
AGAGAGAGAGAGAGAGAGAGAGAGAGAGAGAGAGAGAGAGAGAGTGAGAGAGAGAGGGGGGGGGGGTAGAGAGAGAGAGAGAAACTGAGACAAACAGACAGACAGACAGAGTATAACATAATAAAATATAATGTGGACATATTATTGTATACCTTCCTCCAAAAAATATATATAATGTCCTAGATTCTTCTCATCCAATATTATCTTCTGCTGTTATATTCCATCCAGTAATAATTAGGTAAAACATCTTTATTTTATAAGTATATCCAATCGTGACATAAAGGCAAGTCATAAAATAAACATATAGAAAACAGTATTTTTAGACACAGATGTTAAGAGCGAATTTTTCTTTCTTTATTTTTTCTTTTTTTTCTATTCTGGAAAAAAAAATCTTGTTTTTTTTTTGGGTCTGCATGGAAACTTGTTCTTGTCTCTATTGGGTTCAAGGTTATCCAAAAAGCGGCTTAGGTTATTTCCCTTCCTCTGGGTTTCTTGGTTTTTATTCTCTTTGTTGTCTGTTATTTTTTTTTTTTTGTTTTTTTGTCTGTTTGTCTGTATTGTTTGTCTCGGGTGCTGTTTAGATTTTTTTTTGTTTGTTTGTTTGTCAGTCTGTTCGATCTCACTCTCTCTTTCTTTATCTCTCTCTCTCTATCTATCTATCTATCTATCTATCTATCTATCTATCTATCTATCTCTCCCTCCCTCCCTCCCTCCCTCCCTCCCTCCCTCCCTCCCTCCCTCCCTCCCTCCCTCCCTCCACCTCCCCCTCCCTCCTACACTCTCCCTCCCTCCCTCCCTCCCTCCCTTTATCTATCCATCAGCTTATCTATCTACGTATCTTCTCAACGGAAGGAAATGATAATAAAGGTTATTATCAGGCCATTTTTGCCATTATGCTTCACAAACTCGAAACTCATTATAGAAGTCGTTGACGCATACCATAAGCACATCCGATATAGTTTCCTCGTGTGTGCTGCTGTCGTTGCAGATTCCTGAGTCTGCACGAACACGCATTCGGTGAAGTAGGGGGCGGGGGGGGGGGGGTAGAAGGGGGTTGAATGGGGAGGGAGAGGGAGGGGGGGAAGATAAGGGGGGGGGGAGGAGAGATTGAGAGAGAGAGAGAGAGAGAGAGAGAGAGAGAGAGAGAGAGAATGCAGAAGGAAGAAAGAGACGAGGAAGAGAGACTTGCAACCCCCGCCTGGATATAACCCTTGAGGCGAAAGGAGAATGATGCGACGTTTTTAACCTCCCCTCCCTCCCCCCTCACAATAGCATCCCCCCTCCCCCCTACTCCCATAGTAACATCACCTTCCCCTTACCCCCCACAATAACCCCCCCGGCCCCAACCCCTTAACCCCCTACATACTCCTAAGATACCTCCCCCCCCCCTCCCTTCTCCCCTCCTCCAGCGTCAGGGTCAAGGCCACGCCCCCTTCCCCGCTTACTCCGCTGCCAGACGCACGCGGCTATCGATGTCATCATATTGATCTCACGTGACCCCAAAATGAAACCGTTAATAGCCAGTTCTTTAGGGAAGTGATCATTAATCGATAATTGCTCCTTAAACCTTCCGTTATTGCTGCTCAAAATGATAATAAGCAATTTGTAGGTTTTCTAAATATATTTTTTGTTTGTTGTCTCTCTCCCTCTAGTTCATGTGGGGATGAATAATAATGAGGGAAGATGGACATATGGTTATCTACGACGTAGGATTTTGCAGGACTGGCAGATGCCTTTACCGAGTGTCACTCTTACGTCACGCCTAAGTTATATTTCGTCTCTCGTTCCTTTTAATACTGTAATGCAGGGTCAAGGTTCTGCGTTCTATACGTATATTTATACTGCGCATAATTTTGTTTATATATATTTTTTTTTCATCGGTTAGTTAATGTCTTGGTTATATGAAGATTCGGTTTGTGTGAAATTTGATAGTTTTGCCGATGGTTTATACTTTTCTATTTTAAGTTGAATAATCTTTTATCATCATGGTTTGTGTGTTAATATGATTGATGGTGATGTCACATATGATTTAAATAATGCTGTCTTTATATTTCAGTACGGAACTATTTATTAAAAGATATCAGAAATCTACGAACATGTAAATATCCTTTAAGTATGCGGATGCTCTGCACGTAAGGATGTCATGCACACCGGTAAAATATGTGTATTACTCACTAAAAAAAAGAGTCATTATTCTCTGAAAGCTAGCGTGAAAAATCAACGGTTATTTTTTTATCTTTTTTCTACTGATTGCTTTAATTGCATGACGATTATGATGAGACATGGATGGTGGGGGGAGAGGGGGATAATAGTGTATAGTGAATTCATGTTGAAATTAAACCTGACGTCAGGAGAAAACTGGGGAGAGGAGAGTTATTTAAATACGATAACATATATTTTATGAAAGTCATCCCTCTATATAGTCCAAAAATATCCAGCGAATTTTTTTAAGTCTAAAAAGAAAAAAAAAAACGATGATGAAGATAAGAAGGAGCGAGGGAGAGAGAGAGAGTTAAAGAGAAGAAAAGAGAGGAGAGGAGAGGAGAGGAAACGAGAGGAGAGAGAGAGAGAGAGAGAGAGAGAGAGAGAGAGAGAGAGAGAGAGAGAGAGAGAGAGAGAGAGAGAGAGAGAGAGAGAGAGAGAGAGAGAGAGAGAGAGAGAGAGCACAAACGATCCTGGAACTGATAAAAAAAAAAAAATAAAAAAATAAATCGATCTTATGACACACTAAAAGAAGAAAGTAAGATATAAGGATGATAATGGTGATCATAAAAGTAATAGTAATGGTAATGGTAATGATCATGTTACCACTTCTACTACTACTAGTAGTAATAATAATAATAGTACTGACAATGCTAAGATAATGATAAGAGCAACGAGGAAGATGCTGATAATTATGCTAAAGATAATGATGCCAATGCTGATGATGATAATACAAATATTGACAATATCATCACCCTTATCATTATTCAGAGACCACTGATCCAGATATTGCCCCCCCCCCCCCCTCCCCTCTTCAGACTCGTAGAAACTAGTAGAAATGTGAAGAAATCATTAGTATGGTCCTGAAATTGTAGAAAACGGCAATCGGCGACTTATTAGCGTAGGTGGAATAAAGTGGGAAAGCCGCATACTATGAAATAACATTCGGAATGGTTGTTAATACCCAATTCGGTAGGCCAGGTATTTAACACCAACCATTTGCATTCCCTCCTTTTATAATTTGTTGTATGCGATCGACGAAGAAGAGTTAATTTTCGTGTGTTTGATCTACAGCTTAATGATCAAAGATAAGAACTTTTAAGAATATATATAACTTTAATCCAAATGCAAAGAAAAGGTGTCCTGAAACACTCGACCCCATGAACCGAACCTCCAAGCGAGACAAACAGACTCTCACGCGCGTCAAAATGTCACGTGCCTCGATATGCAAAATTATAACGGCTGTGGGAGTAGCTCATATTCTTTTAGGCATAATAATGGTGCGTTGGCTTCAAAGTGGCTCTAGTGTGGTGGACAAGAGATCTGCAAAGGAACATTTGTCCAGTCGTGAGAGCGAACCAACGTGCGGTGCAAGAAGGTAGGTTCTGTTTTTTTTTTTTTTTTTTTCTTTCTTTTTTGAATAGTGTAAATATGAAGAATGTTACTAATCGTATGTGGTTTTGTTGTCATACAATGTGCGGGGTATATTGCCTTGGAAGTAAACTGTATCTTAATTGTTTTTAAACTTTGTGGTCTGAGATTTCGAGAGTTTCGAGGTTTTGAAAGGTCTCAAGATGATGGAGTTACGAAGCTTCGAAATTTATTTTGTTTTTAGAGACTTTCAAGACTGTGAGATTGGTGTGGTGGATGACGTTGGTAATGAGCTTAGATATCTTGATTTAAAAAAAGGGAGAAAAAGAGTTATAATTAAGAATATGTCTGTTTTGAACATGAAGTGACGGATCTGTATAATATTTGTAGCATTAGTGAACATTTAAGGTATATAAATAAAGCAAACTTTCACCCAAATGTTAGGAATGCGGTAACTGAACAATGCTTTCTGCATAGATTTCAACTCTTTCTCTTACTTCCTATTTACACAAGCGCGCACACACACCTTTCTCCCCCTCTACTGTTTACTCTCTTTCTTTCTTTCTTCTATTTCTCTCTTTCCTTCCTTTTCTTCTTCCTCTTCCTCTTCTTCTTCTTCTTGAATATCTTTCTCATCATTCCTTAACTCTGCAGGAACCTATCACACTCCCCAACGCCTTCATGAAACAAAATAATCCAGAAAAATACAAATAAAGAAACGAACAAGCAAATGAAAAACTAAAACTAAAATCGAATAAATTAATCCACAGAATAAACATACAAATGCAGAAACGAACAAATAAATAATTGAATAAAAAATAGTAAAAGTCGAGGAGTTCAGCATACTCTCCGCCGCGTCCATCACGGAGCAACGCAAACGAAAGCGCGGCGCTGAGTCAGAAAATTAAACACGTGAACAGACGCCCATAAGGACTAGCAGAGAGAACTAGCTAGCGTGTTGCATTCTCGTGAGTCATCCGTGCTTATCTGAGTCTTTGCAAGCGAGGGGGGGGGGGAGGGTGCTGATGCTTGTGGTGGTGATGGAGAGGGGGGGAGAAGGGGAGAGAGGGGGGAGGCGGAAGGGGTGGTGAGATGAGGGGGAGGAAGGAGGGTGGGAGGCAATTGAAGGGGAGGAACAGGCAGTGAGGGAGAAGGAGAGGGAGGGAGATAGAAGAACGGAGGCAAGAAAAAGGTGAAGGAAAGGGAGGGAGGAAGAGGAAAGGAGGCAAAGGAAGGGGAGAAGGGGTGATTTATAGGCAAGAAAAAGTGGAGAAAGGGGGGGAAGGGAAGAAAAGAGAAGGGGGAGGTAGAGGAACTAGGGCAAGAAATAGAGAGAGAGGCAGAAGGGGATGAACGGAGGTAAGATAATAAGAGGGAGGATAAGGGAGGCAAGATAAAGGGTGGAAGAGAAGGAAGGAGAGAGAGAATGAAAAATGAAAGCGTAGATAGAGAAAGAGAGAGGAGAGAAACGATAGTATTGTAAGTACCATGTAAGTTGCTTGTGAAATTAGTGGTTACGGCAATTTTGATGATAATAGTTGTTAAATCTCGTTGTTATTATATAGTGAAAGTTACTTTTATTTTGATAATGATAAGAACTTTCTTAAGATGATAATGATGACATGTATTTTTTTATTGACGTTGCCACTGTTATTTTTTTATATTGTATGTGTTTTTACTGTATTTTTTTGTTCATGTCCGTTGCACGACCGTTTCCATTATTATTATTATTACATTTACAATTACAATTACAATTACAATTACAATTACAATTACAATTACAATTACTAATACTAATACTAATACTAATACTAATACTAGTGCTAGTGCTAGTGCTAGTGCTAGTGCTAGTGCTAGTGCTAGTGCTAGTGCTAGTACTAGTACTAGTACTAGTACTAGTACTAACGCTAATGCTAATGCTAATGCTAATGCTAATGCTAATGCTAATGCTATTGCTATTGCTATTGCTATTGCTATTGCTATTGCTATTACTATTACTATTGCTATTACTATTATTATGAATAAATACTATAACGATTGAAATGGAAAGAAAACAGGATATGCGGAAGAACTCCAGCAATAATTCACCACTACAAGTTCCATAAAAGTCAAGTGCATTACTAATCGCTGAGTATAAGAGTAAACGTAAACAAAAGCATTCTCCATGATCCCCTATTATGCGATGCTCTTTTGTTTTCCTCCCTCCCTTTGCAGGCGAATTGGAGGGCTTTTCTCGTAATTGTAGGATCCGATTGTCTTTTGTAGGATCAGATTGCCGTTTGTAGGATCAGATTGCCTTTTGTAGGATCACACTGTCTTTTGTAGGATCAGATTGCCTTTTGTAGGATCACACTGTCTTTTGTAGGATCAGATTGTCTTTTGTAGATCATATTGTCTTTTGCAGGATCGGATTGTCTTTTGTAGGATCAGATTGCCTTTTGTAGGATCACACTGTCTTTTGTAGGATCAGATTGCCTTTTGTAGGATCACACTGTCTTTTGTAGGATCAGATTGCCTTTTGTAGGATCACACTGTCTTTTGTAGGATCAGATTGCCTTTTGTAGGATCACACTGTCTTTTGTAGATCATATTGTTTTTTGCAGGATCCGATTGTCTTTTGTTTTTAATTGCAGTTGAGGATCTTGGCGGATGAGATTCGGTCCGTTTTTTGAGCGAATTGGGTAAATGGTAATTAGGGTCAGGCGGAGTTAGCTCTTGAGGAGACCGGTTTATAGCCAGATTACGCTGGCTGGAGTTTGATTTGGACTAAATTGATATTTCCCGTTTGGGTGTCGATCTCACTTCGTCAGATTACCGGGGACGCGCACACCGGCGGCACGACTGCACGTTCCACACTTGCAAATCAACATTCAAACCTTACTTCTCACACTCTCTCACTCTCTCATTCACCTTCCCATTCCCACTCTCACTCTCACTCTCATTCACCCTCACATTCCCACTCCCACTCACTCTCACTCTCACTTTCATTCACATTCCCACTCACTCTCACTCCCACTCTTACTCTACGTCTAGTCTTATCTTACCGCACGGGCAACGCTCTCACGTCTACAGTTATCCCTTGATTACTTTCATACCCTCATTAATTCCCCTCTCTCTCTCTCTCCACTTCATCTCTCTCTGAACTTCTCTCCTCTCAATCATCTCTTCTCTCTCTCTCCTCCTCTCTCATCACTCCTCTCTCACTTCCTCGTCTCTCTCTCTATTCTGTCAGCTTTTTTCTGCCTTCTGTCTATTAAACCTTTTATTTTTCTTTATTTTAGATTATCAAAAATCTGTATGCAAGAATAAAAGCAATATGGGAGAGATAGAGAGACAGACGGGGGCAGAGAGAGAAGAGAAGAGAGAGACACAAAACAAGAACCAGAAAAAAATAAGAGAAAGAATATAGTGTAAACGAAGAACATAGGAGGACGCTCTTCAAGTCTGTTCTTCGCAGTATCTACTTAACCCCTTTACTACGCCTCCCCCCCCATTGAACATCCCTCCCCCTCCTCTCTCTCTCTCTCTTCCTCTTCCTCCCCCCTCTTCACTTCCCCCTCCCCTTCCCTGCCCCTTCTTCTCTTTACTCCCCCTTCTTCTCTTCCCTCCCCCTCCTCTTCTCTTCCCTCCCCCTTCTCCTCTTCCTTCCCACCTTCTCCTCTTCCCTCACACCTTTTCCTCTTCCCTCCCACCTTCTCTTCCTTCCCACCTTCTCCTCTTCCCTCCCACTTTTTCCTCTTCCCTCCTCTTCCTCCTCTTTCCTCCCCATTCCTCCCTCCCCCTCCCCGCCCCCAAGCCTATTAGTGAATGAGTGGGACTTAATGAATGGGTATAATGAGATGAGTGAGCGCTGTGAGGGGGTTGGGGCCGGAGGGGGCTAGAACGGCGCATGTGTTGAGTGAGGGAGAATGTGTCATGTAGGTAGCGGGGCAGGAAACTACCGGTGTGCGATTGTTTGAGACTGTGTGCGTGGAGGGGGGTTGTAAATGTGTTTTTTCTGCTGGTTTTTTTTTGTTTTTTTTTTGTTTTCTTGTCTTGTCTTTACGCTCTTTTCATTTCTTTTTCTTTCTTTCTGTCTGTGTTTGCTTGTTTGTCTGTCTGTGTGTTTGCTTCTCTCTCTCTCTCTCTCTCTCTCTCTCTCTCTCTCTCTCTCTCTCTCTCTCTCTCTCTCTCTCTCTCTCTCTCTCTCTCCCTCCCTCCCTCCCTCCCTCCCTCCCTCCCTCCCTCCCTCCCTCTCTCTCTCCCTCTACCTCTACCAATACCTCCCTTCATCCCTCCATTTTTCTCTTCCTTCCCTCCTTCCTTCCCCCACTCCCTCCCTCCTTCCCTTCCTTCCTCTTTCCCCCCCTCCCTCCCTCTCTCTTCCTCCTTCCCCCACTCTCCTCCCCTCTCTCCCTCGCTCCCTCCCACCCTCGCGCATACCGAGAGAGGTCGACGTCGATCAGAGAATGAGGAGAGGAAGGGTTACAGGCTGGGAGGGGAAGGTTAGATGGATAAAAAGAAAGGTTTACGTGGAAAAGAGAAGGAAAGAGAGAGAGAGGAGTGGGGGGGGGGGGTAGTTAAAAGGGAAGTCGGTGAGGTAGGCTGGTTTTGTAGGGAAAGAAGGAGGGTGGGAGTTGGAAGAGAAAGAGAGAGGGAGAGAGTGAGAGAGAGGGGGGGGGAGAGGGGGGAGGGGAAAAAAGAAGGAATAAGGGAGTGAGGTATAGTAAAGAGCAAAGTAGAGATAAAGAGAAGACAGAGAGAGAGAAGAAAGGAAGGAATATAGGGGAAGAGAAGGGGGGAGGATGGCGATAAAGAGAAAGAATGGAAAGGGGTATGGAAGAGAACATGAATAAAGCGTATAAAACCAGGTAAAGAAAGGGACGGGACAAGGGGGTTAGGAGGAAAGAGGAGGGGAAGGGGAAGGGGTAGCGGGGGGAAGGGGAGGTTATCTGGGGGGGGGGGGGGATGCGACAGACGGTTAGCAGGGAGTGATTGGTCGACTTCCTGCTCTGGCGACGGTGACTCATACAGCGTACGAGGGGGTGAGGGGGAGGGGAGGAGGCTAGGAGGGGGAGAGGGGAGAGGGCTAGGAGGGGGAGATGGGGGAGGAGGGGGAGGGGGAGAGGGGAGGAGGCTAGGAGGGGAGTGGGGGAGGAGGGGGAGAGGGAGAGGGTTAGGGGTGGTGAGAAATGGAAGAGTGGAGGGAGGGAGGTGGGAAACGGGAGGGAATGAAGAGGGAGTGAGGAGGATGAGGGAATGGGGAGATGAGGCGGTGAGGGGGTGAGGGGTTAAGGAGGCTGGGAAACGAGAAGGAGTGAGGGAGTGAGTGAGGGAGGAGGGAAAGAGGGGGGAAAGGGGGGGGATGAGGGAGGGAAAGGGGGTAAAGAAAAAATAGGAGGTTTAGGGAGAATGAGGGAGGAAGGGAGTAAGAAGAAGGAATGAGGGGGTGAAGGGGTGAGTGAGGGAGGGAGTGAGTGAAGGAATAAAGAATGGGAAGGAGAGGGTGGTGAGTGAGGGAGGGAGAGAGTAAAGAGAGGGAAGAAGGGGGAGTGAGGGTGGGAAAACGTGATGGAGTGAGAGACAGAGAGAGTGAAGGAAGTGAAAAGCGAGAGGGAGTGAGGGCGTGAGGGAGTGAAGGAGATGAGAATAGGGAGGTATGGGAAGGAGCGGGGGGGGGGGAGCAGAAAGGGGAAGAGAGGAGGAGGAGGAAAGGTGACATGCGGGAAAAAGATAGGGGAAAAGGGGAGAAGAAGGGGGAAAGGGAAGGGAGAGAGAGAGAGAGAGAGAGAAATGGGGAGGAGGGGGGGGGGAGTAATCAAAAGGGTTAGAGGATGGATGTCAAGTTGATAGAAGGATGGAAAGATAGGGAGAAAAGAGAGAACGAGTACTTTATTTGAATTGTTGGAGAGAAACAAAAAAAGGGGAAAGAAATTATCTTCAACATCGATTGCATAGTGATATTGCAACAGTCGATCGTATTCTGCCTCTTTCTCATACTCACTCTCTTCCCCTGTTTCTCTCCTTTTGTTTCTCTCTCACTCCCTCCGTTTCCCTCTTTGTCTCTTCCTTTCTTTCTCTCTCTCCCCTTTCCCTCTTTGTCTCTTCCTTTCTTTCTCTCTCCCTTTCACTTATTTCTCCACATCCTCCCTTCCCTCGGTTTATCCCTCCTGTTCCTCCTTTCCCCCTTCCTCTTTTCCCCCGTCTCTCCCTTCCTCATTTCCCTATCTCTCCCATCCCCCTCCATTCACCCGTTTCTCTCCCCTTCCTCCTTTTCCTGTTTCTCTCTCCCCTTCCTTCATTCCCTGTCTCTCCCTTCCCCCTCCATTCCCCTTTATCTCCCTTCCTCTTTCTCTCCATCTCTGTCCCTTCCTCTTTCTCTCCCCCTCTCTCCCTTCCCCTCTCTCTCCCCCTCTCTCCCTTCCCCCTCTTTCTCTCGCCCTCTTTC
>NC_061857.1:23307926-23310426 GCF_019202785.1 Penaeus chinensis
ACCGCTATTCTGGGACTAGTTCCCGCGACTCGAACGGCCAATGCTGCGCTGCCCTCGTGACCAACTAGCGGCACCTGCTCCTAGTGCCTGTGTATCGGTGGCACTCTTCCGGCCGGCGGCACTTGGCTCTCTCTCGCGTGGGGGAGGAGATGCCGTGAGACGTCGATGGCACACGGACAGGCCGCCCGAGAGAATAAACCGTGGCATCGTTTTTTTTTTTTTTTAGTTTTTTTTTTCTACTGGTTCTCTCTCCTCTTTGTTTGTCCTTTTTTATTCATTTTCTTATTTACTGGTTCTTTCTCCTCTTCGTTTGTCCTTTTTATTTTATTTTTTTCTTATCTACTCTTTTCTTTATCTACTCTCTCCTCTTTGTTTGTCCTTTTTATTTTATTTTTCTTATCTACTGGTTCTTTCTCCTCTCTGTCTGTCCTTTTTATTTTTATTTATTGATTGATTTATTTATTTGATTGCTCCGCCGAAGAGAAACGGAGGCGACCGAGAGAATAAACTGTGGCATTGTTATATTTTATTTTAGTTTTAGTTTTTTTTTTTATCTACTGGTTCTCTCTCCTATTTGTTTGTCTTTTTTTATTCATTTTCTTATTTACTGGTTCTTTCTCCTCTCTGCCTGTCCTTTTTATTTTTATTTATTTATTATCTACTGGGTCTCTCTCCTCTGTGTTTGTCCTTTTTATTTTATTTTTTCTTATCTACTCTTTTCTTTATCTACTCTCTCCTCTTTGTTTGTCCTTTTTATTTATTTTTTTCTTATCTACTGGTTCTCTCTCCTCTTTGTTTTTCCTTTTTATTTTATTTTTTCTTATCCACTTGGTCTTTCTCCCCTCTTTCTTTCTTTCTTATGACTCTCTTCCCTCCTTTCATTCTTTTCCTCATCCATCCTCGTCTCTCTCCCTCTCCCTCCCTCTCCCTCTCTCTCTCTCTCTCTCTCTCTCTCTCTCTCTCTCTCTCTCTCTCTCTCTCTCTCTCTCCCTCTCTCCCTCTCCCTCTCTCTCCCTCTCTCGCCCTCTCTCTCCCTCTCTCCCTCTCTCCCTCTCCCTCTCTCTCCCTCTCTCGCCCTCTCTCTCCCTCTCTCCCCCCCCCCCTCTCTCTCTCTCTCTCTCTCTCTCTCTCTCTCTCTCTCTCTCTCTCTCTCTCTCTCTCTCTCTCTCTCTCTCTCTCTCTCTCTCTCTCTCTCTCTCTCTCTCTCTCTTTCTCTCTTCCATCCTCTTCTCACGTCTTCCCCTTCCCTCTCCACCGTCTTCTACCTCCTTTTTCTCTCCCTCTCTCATCTTATCACCCTTATTTTCTCTCCTTCTTTCACTATCCTCTCCCTCCTCCTCCTTATATCCATACTCTCATCCTCCCTTGCTCTCCCTCTTCCTCCCTCTTCTCCCCCTCCCTTTCCCTCTTCCGCCATCTTTTCCCGCTCCTTCTCCCACCCTTTTCTCCCTCTCCCTCTCTCACCCAATTTTCCCTCTTCCTCTCCCCCCACCCACCTTTTCTCCCTCTCCCTCTCCTTCTCCCACCTTTTCTCCTTGTCCCTCTCCCTCTCCAACTTTTTCTCCCTCTCCCCCACCCACCTTTTCTCCCTCTCCCTCTCTCACCCAATTTTCCCTCTTCCTCTCCCCCCACCCACATTTTCTCCCTCTCTCTCTCCCTCCCCCACCTTTTCTCCTTGTCCCTCTCCCCCACCCACCTTTTCTCCCTCTCCCTTTCCTACCTTTTCTCCCTCTCCCTCTTCCTCTCCCTCTTCTTCTCCCACCTTTCCTACAACTCCCTCTTCTTCTCCCTCTCCCTCTCCCGCCTTTTCTCCCTCTCCCCCAACCACTTTTTCTCCCTCGCCCTCTCTCACCTTATCTTCCTCCCCCTCTCCCACCTTTCCTCCCTCTCCCTCTTCTTCTCCCTCTCCCACACTTTCCTCTATGCTTTTTGAGAATGCAAGAACAAGCGTAATTATGTGCGCTTTGCTTGTATCTTTTGTTCCTCGTGCGTGCGTGTGAGACCAGGGTTTTTGGCTGTGTTCTTGTGTTCCTTATGGCGGGGTTAATCATTGTTTTAACTTCGACTATGTTGTTATTGTTATTTTCAGTTTTGTTGTTGTTTTGTCTGGTTGTTGTTGCTAGTGTTAATCAAGGTTGTTTGGAAATCTGTACCCTTTTTCTATTTTTTTTTTTTTTATTTCATTTCCACAGTTTTTATTCTTTCGTTTGCGTTTGTTTCTGTTTTTTTGTTTTCCTTATTCTAGTTCGTTTATTTGTTTCTTCCGTCAAATATCCTTCGATAATATGGTTAAGAAAATGTTTCCTTATATATTTTTTTGAAAATTTGTTTTCTCTCTCTCTCTCTCTCTCTCTCTCTCTCTCTCTCTCTCTCTCTCTCTCTCTCTCTCTCTCTCTCTCTCTCTCTCTCTCTGGCCCTCTCTCTCTCTCTGGCCCTCTCTCTCTCTCTCTCTCTCTCTCTGTCCCTCTCTCTCTCTCTGGCCCTCTCTCTCTCTCTCTCT
>NC_061857.1:23317926-23332926 GCF_019202785.1 Penaeus chinensis
AAAGTTCACGCCCCCGTTTAGAATAGACTTTAAATTCAAACTCTGACCTTTCATGGGGATGGTGTGGTAACGGTTAACGCTCAAAGACATCTTTTAACATCAGCAAGTTAGCCTTAAGTTGAGTCTTGTCAGAAATGCAATTCGGTTCATCATTCTCGTCTTATCAGCAAGGTAGGAGGGCATCCCATTGTCAATGATTATCAGGGAGATATTGCTGTCCGTGTTATCTGTTGTAACGACCACTTGGTAAGGTGCCAATGCAGAGTTTCATTAGCTGTATTGCATGTCGTCTGCTAATTTGGTCTCATCTTGTGCTATAGAATACAGAAGAGCCCGCAATATGCTTGTAATTGATGACTGGATGTCTGCTTGAATGAACTGCTATGTCGAAGATGTCTATGCTAACTTGTACTGCGATTTTAAGTTGTTTATATTTTATTTTATCGGCAATGCGAGAGACGATATGGATTGCTGGTAGTATGATTGTTAGCATCGTTTGGGTGTTAACTGTTGGTCTTTTTCTTTCTCCCTTTGTCTTTATTTTTTTCTTATATCAAGAGCATCAGCCACCTTGCCCTCCATGTCTCCTTTCGAGTAATCTGTGAACTTTGGACAGAGGAACCATGCAAAAATAAAAATGATTCTAAATATAAGTGGTGGTTAAGGCTGTGATTGGCGGTGTTCTTGTGACGTCATCGTCTCATGGTAGACCCGCCCTATTTGGTGCCTGTTACACGTATAGCTTTCTGCATCTCCATCCTTTCATTTCATGAAGAATCCGCCGCTATTCGCCGCATTATTTCCACTTTTCACGCCGGATTGGAGGCCGGTGCTGAAAATACACCGAAAGTGCGTTTTTCCTTGAGGGACAGAGATCCAAAAGCAGGGAGAAGGGGCCGGTAACCCCCCACCACGACCACGCCCATTGGCCGAGCGCGCTGGCCACGCCCCCTTCCCGCGGCCGCATATATAAGCCCGTAAGCCGGCTTGTTCGTCACTCGCATCCTGAGTCGAGGAGGTGTTTGGACGGTACGTGAACCACACAGCTCAGCTCCAACATTCGATACCAAAACTGTGCTAAAAATCTCTTGACAGTCAGTTGTGCCATCATACGAGTGTCTCAGCCTCACACACAAAATATATATGTATATTCGACAAAGTGTTCTAGTTGGCTTTAAAACAAACCAAACGGAGAACCTCGGTGGGTTCTCGCAAAGCTTTCCATCGTGCAGAAGTGGTAGCGATCTGTCCATCATTGTATCTAAAGT
This sequence comes from Penaeus chinensis, assembly GCF_019202785.1. Classification (NCBI taxonomy): domain Eukaryota; kingdom Metazoa; phylum Arthropoda; class Malacostraca; order Decapoda; family Penaeidae; genus Penaeus; species Penaeus chinensis. The sequence goes on from NC_061857.1 coordinate 23,319,195, forward strand.
GATTGTGTCAGTGAGGAGCCTTCGGCGTTGCTCCAGTGATAGAGGAGTTACTTGAATCGACCAAAATTGGCCCTCGATATTTTAGTCTTTTTATCTAAGGCTTCACATAAGTTCCAAGCAGAAGGATCCCTCTGCTTCTCAAGGGATATATTCCTGGTTGGAGTTGAAGGCAGGTTTATTAAAACTGTAGTTTTATGAAGTTTGTCTTGTTATTAAGTTAATTTTCTGAGATTCAAAGGTTTTTATTTAATTTCGATAAGTTTGTGCAGTATTCGTGTGTATGTAATGCGATTTATTGCATGAACCGGTTTCTATTTATTTTAGTTCAATAACTTTCGTTTTGCCTTACCGTAATTCTTCGTTATTTTGTCTGTAATTTGCTAATTTCGATGTAAATGTATAAATGTTCTGTACATCGGTGTTGTTTAAAAGTAGTCTCTTCGTTTAGTACAGAAAGTGAACAATAGTTGAATGCAGTGAAACTCTACGGTGTGACGCTAGCCGGTTTGAACTTTCCATTGATTGGTTGCTGCCTTGGTTGCCACAACAAGCCTAACTGCGCAATAAACGTTTTCTTCTTCTCTTCGCCGATGTGTTATGTTTTTTTTTAATTATATTTTTTACTATTTTATGTTGACTGAGCGCAAATTTTCTAGAAGACCAACTAAGGGTTTTAATGTCGCTAGTTTAATGGCATAATTTACTAATGGAACCCCTTTTTCATTTGTTTTCGATAGATTCCATAATTTATAACATGTTCTCCGCTTCCCCCCCCCCCCTCCTTTCCCTTGTTTTCCTTATTTTCCCTTGTTCTAAGTCTTAGAGGATCCCCATTCAGTTACTGTATTTAAGGTCCATATTTTTAAACAAGTTGACACCATTTTAACTATTTCGTATAGTCTAGCATTGTGAAGACTAGTAAAAGTTCACACTCTGGGAGCTTTGACAACCGGCGTCCGTCGCCACCAAGCTGCCGGCTCTCAGACCTTGAACTTGAGCCGGCTGGTTGTTGGCGGGGGGAAAGGGAGAGGGGGGCGATGGGGGCTGAGGGAGGGTTAGTTTGGAGACCCCCTTCTCCCCCCTCTCCCCCCACCCCCCCAAGCCATCCTCTTCCGCTCATACATAGCGTCACTCTCGACACCGTCCCTTCTCCCCCCCCCCCCAATTCCCTGCACATTGTTTACAGGCTTGTTGGAAGTTCGGTAACTTATTATTTTTTTTTCCCCCCCCTTATTACCCTAGTGCAATATCTGACTGCGTTGTCCGACTCTTGGACTCGGCATGGAAATCTAATTGATTTTTTTTCTTTATTCCACAGCCAGGAATCTTCAAGCAACAAAATGGCTGACGCTGCTGTTATTGAGAAGCTGGAGGCTGGCTTCAAGAAACTTGAAGCCGCCACTGACTGCAAGTCTCTCCTGAAGAAGTACCTTACTAAGGCTGTCTTCGACCAGCTCAAGGACAAGAAGACCTCCCTGGGAGCCACCCTCCTCGACGTCATCCAGTCCGGTGAGGATTTCTAAAATTCGGTTTAAAGGGAAAGGATTCGGGTTGGGCATCAATCTACCGAATGCTGTGGATTCGGCTTGCCTGGTTGAACAGTCGGCGAATTGTTCAACGTTAAATAACCTAGAGATTAGAGATGAAGGATAAATAAAGTTTAAATTGCAATTCAAATTTGCTATGTTTAACATTTCATGTGATTAAGGGTCTTAGGATGGTGTGTGTGAAGTGGGAGGGAGGGAAAACGTTGACAAAGGCGGTGCACGCAGCCTTCATTGCAATGCTCCCTGCGGCATCCTTGGTGCAGCGGGTGATGGCTGCCGTGTCCACCCGGGAATCGATAACGTTAGCCCGTCTCGCTCGTGCCCTTGGTCTACTGCCGTTGCCCAGTACTCTCGGTGCACACGGGTTATGGGCTTGGACAAATGCCTTAGACCACCTGCTTTTGAGTTTTTTAAAAAGTTGTAGGTATTGGTTAAATTGTCGTTAGTGAACATGCTTCTCGTCTTTCCACAGGTGTGGAGAACCTGGACTCTGGTGTTGGTATCTATGCTCCCGACGCAGAGGCCTACACCCTCTTCGCTCCCCTCTTTGACCCCATCATCGAGGACTACCATGTTGGCTTCAAGCAGACCGACAAGCACCCCAACAAGGACTTCGGTGATGTTACCTCCTTCGTGAACGTTGACCCCGAGGGCAAGTACGTCATCTCCACCCGCGTTCGCTGCGGTCGCTCCATGGAGGGTTACCCCTTCAACCCCTGCCTCACTGAGGATCAGTACAAGGAGATGGAGTCCAAGGTTTCCTCTACCCTTTCTAGCCTTGAGGGCGAGCTCAAGGGTACCTACTACCCCCTCACTGGCATGGGCAAGGAAGTCCAGCAGAAGCTGATCGACGACCACTTCCTCTTCAAGGAGGGTGACCGCTTCCTGCAGGCCGCCAACGCTTGCCGCTACTGGCCCAGCGGCCGTGGCATCTACCACAACGACAACAAGACTTTCCTTGTCTGGGTCAACGAGGAGGATCACCTCCGCATCATCTCCATGCAGATGGGCGGTGATCTCGGCCAGGTCTTCCGCCGCCTCACCTCCGCTGTGAACGAGATTGAGAAGAGGATTCCTTTCTCTCACCACGACCGCCTGGGCTTCCTCACTTTCTGCCCCACCAACCTTGGCACCACTGTGCGCGCCTCCGTCCACATCAAGCTGCCCAAGCTTGCCGCTAACCGCGATAAGCTTGAGGAGGTCGCTGGCAAGTACAACCTGCAGGTGCGCGGCACCCGCGGTGAGCACACTGAGGCTGAGGGCGGCATCTACGATATCTCCAACAAGCGCCGCATGGGTCTGACTGAGTTCCAGGCTGTCAAGGAGATGCAGGACGGTATCCTTGAGCTCATCAAGATGGAGAAGGAGATGTAAGAAGCTTACTTTTAGTTACTACAGTCATTTCCGGCTCTCAACCCCCTATGGGTGGGGGCGAGCTGGCTTTAACTGTGGCGGTGTAGGAGGAGGGAGCGCCCTTAGCCATGGTCTTAGATCCTAACGGATGAAGTCCAAGGAGAAGGGCGTACCGGATGGAGTGAGTCACCCAACTGTGAGAAGCTCCGGTAACATTCCAGGCTACCCGGAGCTTTTGGGGGGGGCGACAACTGTAAATACCACCACGTACATGATTGGTAATGCTACCCCCATCTATAATCACAAATATATTAAAAAATTAAACTTAAATATTGATTTTCATTCCTATACCCATTTCAAATGCTGGAATTAAACTATTCTCTTCTTGGCCAGTAACCTTATTATATAATAAACTTCTTGATTGGAGAAAATCAATGGTTGCTCAAAGATGCAGTGGTCAAATATTTAAGAATGCAGTATTCCAATTTTTAACTTGGGTTAACTGTTAGCTGTATTTCAGAAACTACAATTTGGCTGATATAAGATACTACTAGGTTTTAAATCTACCCATTGTGCATTAGTAAATGTCTACCACCACACAAAAAAAAAAAAGCTAGGATGCTTACGGAACGTGCCTGCCACCAAGACATTTTAATCACATTACACATATTGTCAGTAGTGTAAATGTTAAAGATAAATGCTGAATCCTCGTGTTCTGGCTGTTATAACTCTTACAAACTTGTAGAAATATGCCTGCTCTGCCACTCTTATAGAATATTTGCATATTTACATTTAATAGGCCTAGTTTCTTACCCAAATTAAAATGTCAATTAGCACTTCTTGGCTGCAATATTCATAAGATTGGTCCTGAACTAGATCAATATTCTTGGAATTTGTCCATAATGGCTGGCACTGCAGTATAGAAGTGCAGTAAAATGTCGGGTTATTTACTACATCAACCAAGATTAGCTATTGTATGAAGGATCCTGCATTATAGAAAACCACCACGTACCTTTTTTTTTTTACTTCTGGTTGTCATGGGAGGGGCTTGAATTTGCATGGTCTTTCCTTCATCCCCTTGTCCAAGAAGGGATGAAAATGTGAACGGAGGCCTATTGTAGGGGATCACCTCCACCTTGGTCCTCAGCCCTTGCCTCGACTACTTTTGTGTTTTCTTCCCCTTTCCTTGTCTCTACCTCATCCCCTTTGGTCCATTTATCCTGATCCAACTCATTTTTACCCTTTACCTCCATTATTTTATGATAATGCTATATATATAATGTGTGGTCTGGAAATCCACCAAGCTTTATGAACCAAAAATCTTTGCCCACAAGTCCCATGCTAATGCTATATTTTTCACTGTTAATGACCTTAGTTGTTGACATGGCAGAAAATTTTCATTAGTTTTTTTTTTTTCAGCCAAAATGTCCTTATTTGCATGATAATCCTTCCCAAAAATAAATTAAAGATCACATATTCTAGATTGTAGATGGAATGCATAATGTCAGTATTGAAAACATAGACCCTTTGCCATTTTCTGTTCATTAGACCATAGGGATAAATAAAATACACATAATCCACACATCACACATGTATTATGATATAAAAGATACATTAAATACATCCTGACTAGTGAAGTACATTAAAACAGCCTCTGAATAAAAAGTGGGGCACAAGTGCAGCACTACAAACGCTGCCCTGCAAAAGGTGGGAGACCGGCATTGACAGCAATTGACAGCTCTTTATTAGGCATTTTGCCATAACATTTATTCATTGAGAGTTACATATATTGCATGTACAACAATAGTTTTGAATTTATTATGAAAAAATATAATCCACATGCATATTTAAACATTCTTGACAGCTGATTGATAAGTTTTAAAATTCATATAACACTTAAATCAACAGCCATAAAACCACAAACTCTCAGCAATAATTACAGTTCCATCAAATGGTTAAAAATGCCTTAAATCAGTCAACTGCTGCACGTGCAGCCACAAAGGTTAATGACAAAATGAGACCTATTAAAACAAAAATGAAAAAAAAAAAAAAGCAAAAAAAATGGTCCCATCTACCTGTCAAGAGCAACTTGGAAAATATCATCTTCCTTTGTGGAAATGTGATTTTTATAATAATTATGATTATAATTAAAATCTCCAAACTGGATCCCCACAAAAAAGAAACACAAATAAGCAAGACTCGGCATCTGTTTGTACCCTACAATCAAATTAATACCAACTAAATCACAACTCTACTGAAGTGCACACACACAAACATGCACGCAGCTATCCCCAACAGTCCCAAATAACCAAAGATATACACAAGTGACTAATCAATATTATCAATACACTGAGCAATGTATCATGTCCTTTCATTTGCAAGCTGCATTCTCAAAATGTGTGTTTGGCTTAACACAAGCAGTAGATTCCCTGTTAAGTGTTCGGAAATTTCTGACTAGATAGGCTGTGTATTTCTGCCTAAAAATGACTTGAAAGGGAACTGGAAATCTAATGCCCTGAAAAGCAAACAACTTCACCTTCAAAAAAAGAAAAAAAAATTCAAAATAGTTGCACACTTTGCATATGGATAGTTCCAGTGACAAAGAAGGAAAATCTATTCCAGTGATTACAACTGATGGTTAGCATACGTTTTATACTCTCTGCCCTCCCTTATAATTATCATTATTATTATTTATTTTACTATAATGCAGGTAATTCAAAGTTTTTATGATTAACATAAAAAATTGCATATTTTTAAAACTAAGTAATCCTTGTGAAGTCTGGCAATCTTTAGCCTATTAAAAAATATGTATACTAAAAAAGAAAAAAGAAAAAGAAAAATCATCATCTGCACACGAGTGAGTGAGTGAGTGAGTGAGTGAGTGAGTGAGTGAGTGAGTGAGTGAGAGAGAGAGTGTGAGTGTGAGTGTGAGTGTGAGTGTGTGTGTGTGTGTGTGTGTGTGTGTGTGTGTGTGTGTGTGTGTGTGTGTGTGTGTGTGTGTGTGTGTGTGTGTGTGAGTGAGTGAGTGAGTGAGTGAGTGAGTGAGTGAGTGAGTGAGTGAGTGAGTGTGTGAGTGAGTGTGTGTGTGTGTGTGTGTGTGTGTGTGTGTGTGTGTGTGTGTGTGTGTGTGTGTGTGTGTGTGTGTGTGTGTGTGTGTGTGTGTGTGTGAGAGAGTGAGAGAGTGAGAGAGTGAGAGTGAGAGTGAGAGTGAGAGTGAGAGTGAGAGTGAGAGTGAGAGTGAGAGTGAGAGTGAGAGTGAGAGTGAGAGTGAGAGTGAGAGTGAGAGTGAGAGTGAGAGTGAGAGTGAGAGTGAGAGTGAGAGTGAGAGTGAGAGTGAGAGTGTGAGTGTGAGTGTGAGTGTGAGTGTGAGTGAGACGCGTGCGCATGCAAGTGCATGTATGAAAAAATAAATAAATAAATAAATAAATAAATAAAAAAGAAAGTAAAAGTACCTGTGAACATCAAAACCTTTAATTCACAAACATTTTCCTATGGTCATCTGCTATCTCTTGTAAAACATAATATCAGTTATGAATAAATAAATCAGTTCGATAACGTTTTTTTTCTAAAGTTGAACCTTATTACACCATACAATAAAAAAAAGAACCCTAACACTACTCTCTAACCCTTGAGCTTCTGCATTGTTGCAGCCTCTTTACACTAAGCAAAAAATTACAGTCACACTTGTTATTGATATTTTTATTCCTTTAAAGCTTCACCATGCCAAGATAAATCAAATAAAAAACCCGAAACAAATGCCCACATGGGTCTCCTAGTTACTTTTTTTCTTCTTTTTTTTTTTGCATCTACTGGAGCTGAAGTGCTAACCAAACTGTTTAGTCTTCCTATTAACAGAATGCAGTACTGTACTGAACAAATATACTTTCTATCTTCTTTTTCTTTTAGGAATTTCCTCAAAATATCCACTTCTAAAATAATTTTGTAGATTACTCCATAAGTTCACAAAAGTGATACAGAAAGACATTAATAATATGAATTATAGTCAGGAAGCATTTAGGACAATACCACACACTGACTTTTAAAAGAGTTACAAAATACAGCAAAATAATCACTCCTACACATCTCACCTTCCCACTAAACTATTTATTGGAAAAGGAACCTTATGGGTATCCTATCTAAGGCTGAAAGTTGCAGGTCACATTTGTACACCCCAGCAGCTCCTACTTGGCTAAGGACCTAATATGTTAAGTAAGGCACGTTATGAGCTGCAGATATTATAATTAAACACAAGACAAACAGCTATCTATACATATCCAAAAATAATAATAAAGATTAAAAACATGACCATAATTGTATCATCATTATCATTATAATAATAAAAATAAACATAAAATACCAGGTTGCATTCACAAAATAGTTGCATCTTTTGGTCTTGCATTACCAAGCAAGAAGTCATGGAAATTCAGGTCTGTTCCATGTGGGTATAATCCTCTTCATTCTGTAATACACTTAGCTTCTCGTTACCCTTCTCTCCTTAATGCATGACAATATCTTCTGATACCTGTCTCACTTTAACAAGAATAAATTAATGATATGAATATGCTTGATGTCTCATTCATTACCTATTAAGAATACAAATATACAGATAAAATTAAAAACTCACAAGGGAAATATAGTTTCACAAATTAAGTACACATTTCCTTGGTGCTACTGATACAACGGTCATAATCTACAGTGGAACCCTTCTCTCTCTTTCTATTCATGCCTTTTCTCTTAAAACACACTGGCTCAACCTTCATCTAACTGTCACTGACCATGCATGATGATAACACCTTTCTTTATATTGGACCTTCTGTAGTTCTCAGGAAGCACTGAAAATCCTTTTAAAACTTGCTTATAATATTCAATGTTATTTCTGATATGCTTTTACATCCCCTGTTTGGACACTATAAAAATCCTGATGGCACAGTCGTCTAACAATGTAGGTTTCCTTAAAAAGGGGGAAAAAAAGTAAAAGTAAAAAATACTCTTACTCTCTATGAAAAAAAGAAAGAAAAAAAAGGTAAATGCATAATGCACTACTGTGTATTTCACAGCTGCTGTAACAATACACTAACACATTTTTTTGGTCTTCTAGAGAGGAAAAAAACAAAAACATCAAAATACACCTATGAGCTTCATGTAAAGTGCTCAGTAAAGAAAAAAATTCAAGAGCTAAGTAAAGAAAGGCTTTGGCCCGAGCATCTATCCACCAGCACAACCTTGAAGTGAAGAAAAGAGAGGGAACACGTAGAGAGTGTGTGGCATAAATTGCATCTTTCAAAAGGTATACACATGACATAGGTTAATGGATCAAAAATAAGTAAAATACAGTATATTCCCTCTTCTAAAATATATCACAAATGCAATGTATAGGACTTGCGTGGTATGTCTGTTGGTATGGTATCCCTTACACAAGAAAGTAATTTAACACTGGAAAAGAAGGATACATGTATATAATGCACATACAAAATGTTTTATATACATATATATCTATAGAAAGTATTACCTTACAAATGCATGTCACAGTGACATTAATGTGCATCAGTACAATTTGCACTATGATACCAAAGGCTTCTTGTTAAGTGTCTAAACTACATTCAAACTTTATAAAATACAAAGACTCAGATGCAGCTTTTACAGCTCTCTAATCTATTTCAAATTCTATGTGGTCTGTTTGGCCCAAAAATTTGCATTTTTCTGTGGCTACGTCTGATAACAATTCAAACAACACAGATCAAAAATTTACATGCACAAAGAGTGTTATGTAATATAGGTTATCCATCTATTATAAAAATGACACAAGGGTATTATTACATGTATGAAACACACAATGTAAATGATATACTTCATACCTATGCATTGTAATCCTGCATTTTGCTGACAATTTTTTTTCTTTTTTCTTAATTTTATTACTTATATAACACAGCTTGGTTTCTCAAGTTTGAATTGGGAACACTCTAAGACCGCGAGATGAACATGTATATGTATATGTATTAATAATATTTATCAAAAAAAGAAAAAGAAAAAATCTAAGACTTTGTATAAGGATGTACAAGCAACATCCTCCGGTAACCTTTGTCTTATTAATCTAATAATAATAATAATAATAATAATATAAATAATAATCCTACAATAATCACAAAACGACCTGACATATTGCCGAATCATGGAGAAATATATACATGGGAACAAGGATCCGAATGTATTATTTTGGCTTTAGGTGTCAGAATTTTAAAGAAAGAAAGAAAAAAATTATGATAATAATGGTCATCATCTAAATCAGACACAGATGCAGATTGTCAAATTGCCTTAAACTGTAGTAACTACATCACACTCTCACATTTCAAAGAGGAGTTAATATATCTTATGGATTACCTGAAGCAGATAATACCTAGAGTAAGTTGAGCTACCCCCATACTATACAAGACATCCAAACTACACGTTACCACACTCAAATCAAAACGAAAAAAAATCTATAAGAATTCTTATCAACATCATTATATTCATCCCTTTCACGTCATAAGGCCCCTTCATAGTTGTGGTGAAGAGGAACACAATAGTAAATTAAACAAAATTCAAATTACTTTCCCAAAAGAGACCAGAATCTGTTTTTGTTTCTATCTTGTATATCTGTTCTCTTAAACACAGTTACTATCGCAATAGAAATGTTAAAACAAAAATTGATAAAAAACATTATTCTTATCATCATTAGAACTTACAATATCACTCCACTCTTCAAAAGGTCTCCACAGCTCCTTGTAATAAAGGCTTGGTTCTTTGTTATAACTTAATGTGTCAGATAATTGACTGGGTTAGTTATTTCTTTAAGTTAGTTGTTAGTGATTCCTGCTTCATAACGACTAGACCATATATTTGTTAAGAGAGCAACACCACCACACTTCTACTAGTTAATTTTAGTGAAAGAAATTCATACCACTTGACTTGTTAGTACTGCCAAAATGTTATTTTTCTTATTCTTATTGTCTGACTAGTGACCTTAAAATAAATTTTGATTACCATTCAACAACCTCAATGTCCAGACTAGCAGCAAAATGAATGAATGGACAAATTTTTTTCCCGTAACATCTCTCTTTCAAAAATGTTTTCAATTTGCATGTATATCATGGATAAATCCTTTTGCAATTCATAAGCAGATTAAAAATATTCTGCAGACAGCATATATTCCATTAACAGTCATGTCCTTTGGGATATGGTGAAATTTGATCCCTTTTATGGCCACAAATCAAGAGGAACATTGCAAAATGTGAAAAATAAATAGTATTCATGCATTACAGATATAATTAAGTACAGTATTTCTTAAACATCTTCCTAATTTGGGCTATACATAATAACCTTCATTATAGAGAACCAATAAACCATATATCATTTTTAGCGTACAAGGAAAAAATATTTTTTTCCATTAAACTATAAAAATGTGCATATAGGTTGAACTCTCTAGCTCTTTTACAACAAGTTGCAAAGGATCTGACCGTTAATGGATACATTACTGTGCAGAAAAAAAAAGACTAATGGCTAATATTTGGATCGTATTATATGAATTTCCATTCTAAAATGCAGGTCTGGCTAATACCATCTTTACAAATGCACACACAGATTTAAAGACTCTGAATTAAGCACTTTTAGGATGCAATGATGCAGTGAACCAAACTCTTATATTTTCTTTCTCTGAGAAGCAATTGCAAACACGTGACTTTCTTTGGTACTGTGAACTCATGCGGTGGGAAAACTTTGCATCGTCTACTCAGGGTGCATAGACTTCTCGCAATGCTTAAGCAAAAACTGACTATAACCAAAGTGTAAAAATGATGTTGGACTAGGTTTAAATGTCTTGAAAATGCTACTCCTGCATACCAGGGAGAAAAAAAATAATAATAACAAATAAATAAATAAGCTTTGAAATTAAAAGGAAGTTCTTGTGAAGAGTCAACACAAAACAACTTTCAAAAGCTTTATGACTGAAGAAATGTATTACCAAGCAGCAAGAACCACTTACTGTTTTTACAATTTCCTATTAGACACTTTGGTTCGTATGTGAGCATAAGCTACTCTCTTTTTGTATGCATAATCTGAATGTCACTCTGCTTAATCAGCCTACAAATAGGTCCCTTCGCTCAAAAGTTTAACAGAAAAAATATATGACTATATATTACAAGTTCCTCAAGGATATAATGTTAGGTTAGGCATAAAATATATAATGGTAATATTAGATAGTAAACGCTAACATTACAAGTATATAAAACATAAATCCAAAGAAGGACAAACTATGGAAATCATATGAATGTTTCGTAATATTTCCAACTCGGTAAGTTTCCTGACAGCAGAGCTGATTAGCAAAGTACAAGCGTATAATACACATACAAGAGTGATCATGTAGTAAAGTGTTTGGTATATATGGCAATGTTTAGACTAGACTATTATTGCAGCTTCTTTGTAACACTTGTACTCAAATCAACACACTTTCACACTCGCAGAAATGCAGACACACAAACACACACACATACAAGGTAAGTTCCTTCTGACTAGACACTACTAGGTACGAAATCTAAAGTCATCAATGCATCAAAATATGAAAAGTTCATTGTACAGTAAAACACCCTAGATGTGTCTATTGGCTGTACTGATATGAGCAAAGAGGCAAGGCTTTTCACAATTTTTAATCTCATACAAAATTCCTGAACCTTCAAAAGACTGTGAATCATTCAATAATTGAATATTAAGGCATATCAAATATTGTCATAGATATAAAATATTTGTTTGCAACAAACTCTGTCTGCCTCTATCAATTACAGGCACTGTAAAATTTACCGGCTACAAACACAGCTACGTGTTAAAATATAGAAATGTTAGAACATCTCTGCAGTTTTAAAACCCTCTCACCTTAATCCTAGGAGGTGGCCGAGCTTTTTCCATTTTTCAAAAAAATCTTCTGCAGAGAATACTGAAGAATGTTCATGGATCATTCTCTCTGTCTGTCTGTCTGTAGCTCTTTCCCCTCCACATGCTATAATAGCTGCAAAAACCCTGACCTGCCCTAGTGGTATCCTAGTTCTTGTTTGGTTCTTTGGCTACCGGGCAGTTAAGAGGCTTTCTCCACCTGAAGGTGTGAGTCATCATCTTCCTCTTCCTCCTCCTCTGTGTCCTCTGCGATCACCAAGCTCTCGTGGTGGTCTGACGAGTCCTCCCGGTCCACGTCCTCCTTGTCGCCATCTTCAGGTGCCGTGCCATCTCCCCCTTCACTTTCTAGGCCATTCAGACCTGTCAGGACTGTGCCATCCTCTCCGCCTTCCCCGCTGTCTGTTCTAGCACTCTCTGCTCGTAACACGCCAGCTTCCTGGGCCTCAACCTCAGCTGGATGGTGCTTCCTATAGACACAGGGCAACAATCTTATAACAATTACTATCATCATGACATTTGCTGCCTGAATGATACTGAAAGAGGAAGGAAACCACTTCGGAGAAAGATGAGAAAAAGAATTTGACTCTGCTTACCTAGCCTCTTTAACCATATAGAGAATCTGATTAGATTTCTTGGATCACTCCAAGAGTCAATCCGATGGTATCTTCAAACAGCATCAGTTTCTGGATTCATCAATTGTAAATTACATGCCTTAGCAAGCAGTTTAAATGCTAATATCTGAGTCACCGATAGTAAAATATCTCAACCTTATTTATTGAAACTGCATTCTTTTATTCTTGTTTTCCTTTTTAGCAGTCAAACAATCATGCACTTTAAATACTGGTTAATGGAGTAAGTCAAGTCCAGTCACCTTTACATTCAAAACCATGAAATATGTAACATAAAAATTAAGATTTTTTTTTTTTTTTTTTTAGGGGAGTTGATTTCAATCACTTCAAATAGCTACCCCTCAATGATGTGTTTTCTATGGTTAATCAACTTATAATTTTCTATAACAATATATAGGGGAACTAACTGAAAAAAAGAAAAGAAAAAAAGAGAAAATTATCAGAAAGAGAGGCTAAGGCAGATGGGATAAACAGTAATATATAAAATATCTTATTGTGTATGCAGCAAGAGGAAACAATAACTGTTGTGGGTAGATATACCATGTGAAATTTTGCTGTAAATGGTAGGACCTTGATTACATGCTCTTCTGTGATCAGGTTTACCTTCTTAATCGTGATTTTAGTATAGACCCCTGCCTTGAAAAAAGAGAATACTTCATATTGTGTGTCACACTCAGGAAAATGGCAATGGAGAATCCTGAAATATTCCAGCAGTCCTAAACCAATAACCCCAATGCCGCCGGGGAAAATGAATAAAAAATGAGGAAAATGCTGTGCTCATTTTATTATATTGTTTTTGTGAAATGTCTCTGCACATAGATGGCTTTGCTAGTACTTAGCCTTACCTGATTTCACCTTTCCTTGAATTAGCGGGAAAATGTATTTTTCACTAGTGCTATGAATATCGATGGTGTTATTTTTATTATAAACATTAGCAACAGCAAATTAAGATAACGTAAAATATTTTCGTAAATCAAAGAAAAGGGTAAACAAGCGAGACAAGCAGTACTTGTAACTGGCTAATTGGTGACTTAGTACAAGTGCAGCCATCTATGTGTAAAAACAATCAAACAAGTAACTCACAGTGGGCATAGCATATACTTACATGTTGTGCCCGTCGGCATTGGGTTAAGCTATGGGCCAGTTGAGGAGTTTTAAGCGGTAATAACCATTCAAGAGATGTAGAACATCACAGAACAATAAAAGCTAATGGGATCCTATGACAAGCAACACCCCTCCCAAATTATTTTAAAATTGAACACCATCAATAAAGATACATTACCA
>NC_061857.1:23337926-23345426 GCF_019202785.1 Penaeus chinensis
ATGAAAGACTTGACATTTCTACAACTGAAGACTCAAGATTAACCCCACTCATGTCAGGAGGACCACAACTTAAATTTACCTTTCACTCTCTGCTCTCGGCTGCGACATAACTGACTGTTTAGGTAACGAGGCTCAATCAAGGTTTTAAGCTATTTTGGAGGGTTTGTGCCACCCTAATGACTGCAGCCAGGGCCAAACAAGTGAACAATTGCTTAATTGTGCATGATGTGATGGGATGTTACCAGCATGAGGGGGTTAAATCAGTTTGAAATTGGAAATACAAGCCTACATGAACATAAACAAATATAAAACAGACTTCTAGCAAAAAAAGTGAAAATAGTAAATATGTAAAATGAAAACAAAATAACAATAATTAAAAAATTAAAAAAAAAAAAAGTATATCAAAGCACAAATAAAACAAAAGAAAAATTTGGTGACTTTCAACAAGATAAGTAAAGCTTGAGTTTGATCCACAGACAACGCAAGAATTCCTGATCACACTGCATGATCAATCAATCTGCCAATACTTTAATTTTTCATTCTAAAAAATAGTGTAAGGAATATGAACAAAAACTTGAATACAAACCACTTACCAATAAATATGTAAATAACATAAACTGTGCAAGCAAATGTTTAAAACAAGGGTAACATGCAACAAAAGAATAAATCACAAATGTGCAGCACAAGCAAAGAACAGCAAAGCAAAACCTGTCTTTTTTTTCTCCTACAATGACGATACTTTGACTTAATTGGTAATCAGCGACTCATACTGAAAGCTTTAAAACTCCGTTACGTTTCAGGGTCACTGATATCACGGTGCCTTTCAGCTTACCTCATGATCTGCATTACTTGAATCTGGCTTCAAAGTACTTTCAAAATGAATTGGAGAAACACAATTTTTTTTCCTAAGGATTACCAAGATTTCTGTGGGACTGGATTTACCCTTAGTAGCACATTATCTCATTGTTTTCCTTAAAAACAACTAAGTCCTGAGCTTCCTTTTTTGAGTGATGTTGGGAGGGCCACTGTACATGCACTGTCTGTTACGATCTTAGTTTCTAAATTTTGTTTACATATATGGTTCCAAGGAGTCACCAAGGAAACAATTACAAGGCATACCTCATCTCATCTGTTTGCTCCATTCCCTGAATTTTATTTTCCTTTTTCTATATTATTATTATTATTATTATTAGTGCACAAACCTCTGGGGATATTGATTAAACTCATTTGGTGATTTTGCATTATTCTCATCAATAAACGAGTGTGAAATGTAATGTCTGTGAGCCATGACTGGAAGAGTGCCGGCTCCATGGAGGATGCCCTTTCCATGCTCAGCATCATATTCCTGGTGCTGTGACCGGAGATGCAGGTTGTATTACAGAAAATTGACTATTACGAAAAAATTAAAGTAATAACACAACAAAATGTTAAATATATTTATTTTTCTTGCACTGAGTTGTAGACTACCTGGAGAGATGATATGGAGTCTGTGCAAAGAACACAGTCTATCTGAATATTGCAAATCAAATGGCAAATATGGAAATTTGAAAATGGTAAAAGAGCTAAAAACATTCAAGGAATAGCTTAGACAGGCGAGGTCAAGCAGGTCTAGCAACTGTCTCCTAGGTGACTAAACATTTGTAAAGCTCTCTATGCGTAAACAGAATTGAGACTCAAACCTACAGTACATGTATCTGGCACCAATAGGTTAATAACCCATTAGAAAAAAGTTTGTCATGGCTGTATAAACATAGGTGATATTACATGGACTTGGCCAATTAAGATTACGTACAAATATTTTGGTTAATAGGCTATTTCTTCATTATATCTTTCCTGGATATATTATCCAAACATATAAAAAGGTAAACATCTATTTGAAAAAGAGAAAGAAAGAGAAACAAAAATTGCACTTACTTTTCCCTCCTTTTCCGTGTCTGCGTTGACGTTCAACATGGCATTTATCAATCCTCCTTTGCCTCTCTTGCTTTCCTGGGGCTCGTGGTTCTTTCTCCGGGAGGAGCCGCGGCTGCTCTCCTTAGCATTATCTGCCGATTCTTTTTTGCTTGATGATACTTTGGTAGGGGTGGAAGTGAAAAGGGTTCGAGGGATTGCGATGGACTGAGCGACTGTGTGAGCAACAGACTGAGCAAGAGATTGAGCGGCGGTGACAGACTCCAGGCCCTCGAGGCAGGATCTCAGTTTGGACTCGGAGAGGGATGGGTCCCATGCAGGGTTTGGGGTTTGGTCGCTATCTAGTTCCTGCTCGGGGAGATCTGGACACCCAGAATCCATGAGCTGTGCAAATCCATCACTACTCTTGTTATTGCTGGACTTGTTCAGAGCATGGCCGTAGCTGTTGGCGGGAGAGAGCAAGGAGGCAAAGTTTGGCTCCAGGCCCTTTGATTCTCCGTTGTTATTAGAAAGACGTGGTACCTTTTTGGGTCGGGGGTTATTGTTTTGGGACACAGGGGAGGCTGGAGAGAAAGGTGTTCCAGCTCTCTTCTCCCCAGCCTGGGGTTGCTGATCACGCTGGGAAACATCTCCAAGACCTTTGATGCGCAGGCTCTCTGCTATTTTGATGAGGCCTGTTAGCTCACTGTTGGCAACACTCACCTGTGGGATTGCAATAAAAAAAACCTTATTACAATGTACATTTTACTATAAATATTATTAATATTATTATTATTATTAGGAATGACCACCCTTCAGGCTAAGCATTAGAATATCAACTAAGAAACTAGAGGGCCTTGACTGTGTTTAAAAACAATAAAAGCAATAGAAATATTGGAAATACATACTGTGAAAAGCCTTTTTTACCAGACAAAAAAAGGGTGGAGAATTGCTTATCTTTGCCAGTATGCCAATAGGTATGTATTTTGAGGCTAATGCTTGACCACTATTAGGTTGCATTTTACAAGCTTAATTCCTAAAGTCCTATTTGCCATGACTGGCAACACACACAATGATAGTGGAAGACCTGTCAAAAACTGGCCAGTTCTTTTCTCTGTGACTTTCTTGTTATTAATGAGTTGTTCACTAATATATCTAGTACTGCTTGGTAAATTTTCTCCAGCCTACACTACTATCCTTGAACTCTCCCTCCAGCCTCTTTCTTTTTAAGAATGGAATGTAGCGAGTGTGGTAGTATGTGCATGGCATATTTCATCCAGACAAACCTCCTATTGGGTTAATAGTTTGAAAAGTAAAGCAACTAGGTACTTTTGGGGACTACAGAATGTTAGCTTTTATCTACCCACAAATCATGGCATACTTCAGTTAGATTTGAGTTTATAATAGCCTCTATAGAGGAGATGATGATGATAATGATAAAAAAAAAAAAAAAAAGTACTTTCAGTACTTTATTTTCATGTAATATATAATTAGAAATGTCTTAGCTGTTTTGCTAAATGTGTTTTTCTACTTTCTAGTCATAATTGTTTTAAAATCACTTTGCTTTCATGTAACATTTCTCATGATAGGAAATGTCTACACTGTTTTGTTAAATGTGTTTTTCTCTTCGATAATACTTCAAAAGCTTGGGACCTCACCTGATTTCATATATTTGCTTGAACTTGTGGGATTTTATTATTTTTTTATTTTTTTTACTAATGCTATGTTATGTTTACTATAGACATTATAATTACTATAATGCTATTGACATTATTAACAGTAATATATGATAATGTAAAACATTTTTGAAAATCAAGGAAAAGGGTAAATAGGCAAGACAGGTGGTACTTGTAATTGGCTCATTGGTACAAATGTAGCCATCTATGTGTAAAAACAATTAATAATGTAAATTCCCGATGGGCATGACATGTACATACATGCCATGCCCGTCAGCTCTAGGTTAAAGACAATTAAATAATATAAAAGAAACTTTCTGAAAATCAAGGAAAAATAGGTGAGATAGGTGAGATAGGTAGGCCTAATAACTGGCTCCTTGGTGACTAAGTACTTGTAGAGCCATCTATGTGAAAATACAATGAATGGCATGTATTCTTGACACCCGACCTGACTGAGATAATCTATAATACTAATTGCATTAATCTTTGTACTTTTTTTTAACTGTGACTCAGTTTGGGTTTATACTCCCAAAAAGTTATCATTTTGTCTAATATATAAACTCAATGAGCATTATATATGACAATTTGAGGAAAATATAGTTGACAAAATTGTTATCCCCAAACAGGTGCCAGTTACATGACACATTCATTGACATCATAAATACATTCTTATTCTCACAAACAGTACCCAAATCAATGCGAACCCAAGACACCACTTGCCACAGTGGCGACGGGGGCCCATCAACCACTCCCAAAGGCAAGATCTCTTCCTCATAACAACAAAATCCACATAACAAATACTGAGGTTGTTCCTGGACTAAATGACCACAACATTGTTCTTGTTGACACAAACCTCCGACCAATCCTACAGAAATGCAGACGTGGGCCTATCTTGCTTTTCTCTAGAGCCGACACAGACTCGATCATACGGGACATGAAGACTTACAGAGACAACTCCCTATCTTCTGACCCCTACTCCTGACCCCTTGATGAAAACTGGAATAGCTTGAAACACTTCATACACATTTCCATCAACGATCACATACCACAAAAAAACACTCCCCTGGTTCTCCAGAGGTCTCACAGACAACATCAAAGAAAACAGACTCAAGAGCCATATGCAATCATACAACACACCAGAGAATTGGGCCACCTTTAATCCTTCCCGAAAACATTTGCCAAAAACATAAAGAAGGTTGAATGTGAACACATCAGTAAATATCTCATAGACAATGTAAAAAACAATAATAGACACTTCTATAAGTTCTTCAAGATGAGCAGACAAGACACCACTAACATAGCTGCACTTAAAGACCACAATGGCACTTTTATCACCACACCAGACCGCAAATCACATCTCGACACATAGTTCCATTCTGTCTTCACTCTAGACATTATAACAGACAGAATACAAAAATCACTAGAATAAATGGACACAAACAAAGCAACTGGACCCAACAAAATCCTTTCCTTCTTCCTCCAAACCTGTGCTCCTATCCTCAACCTCCATCCTCTAAACCATATTCACACAATCTTTTAGAACACCCTCTCTCCCTCTCGACTGAATTTGTGCAGACTTCACGCCTATTTTCAAGGTAGGTGACTGACCCATCAAATTATTGCCCCATCTCCCTCACCTTCATCATCTATACACTAACAACATACTAACTGATACACAACATGGATTCCGAACCAAACAATCATGCAAATCCAAACTCATTGTTACTCTCACAAGATTTCCAGACTCCTAGACAGACACATTGTTAACCCTTTTCTGCCAGGCCACGCCTTGCGGTGTCATAACAAACCACTTGGTCCAAAGAGTACGGCTGTACGTCAAAGCGCTTCGAGTCGGGCGTTTGACATAGCAAACTCCCGCACTCAAAGTTGGCTTGTTGTCATTAATCTCCAGTGTAGAATTCATATTTATTTTCTTCACCCGGCAGAAACAGGTTAAACAGGTGGATGCTATTCTGCTAAAACTTTGCCAATGTCTTTGACAAAGTCTCCAACGAAAGACTGACACAAAAACTACAGTTTTACGGAATCATTGGGCAAACTGTTAATTGGATCACACCTTTTCTTTCTAACAGAACTCAATGCATTCTTCTTGATGGTACTATTTCTAGCTCTGTTCCTGTCTTTTCTGGTGTCCCCCAGGGTAATGTCTTAGGCCCTCTCCTTTTCCTACTCAACATAAATGACCTCCCACTATTCATCCCTAATTCTACAACTAGGCCTTTTGCCTATGACAGCCTCACCTTTAAACTAATTAAGACACCTGACAGCTGTAAACTCCTCCAGACTGACCTAGACTTCCTCGAGCAATGGGAAGCCACAGGGCAAATGAACTTTCGGCCAGATAAATGTAAAATCATAAACTCCTATGAAATTCCGACATTCAATTCACTGACCAAACAAACTATCACACAAATACCTAGAAATCACACTACACACCAACATGAGATTTAACACACACACAGACAATATACAACATAAAGCTAACATAACAATGGGGTTCCTGAGGAGGAACCTACATGACAGACAAGACACTAAAACACAAAGCTTACAATACACTTGACCACCCAACACTGGAGTATTGTGCAGCAGTGTGGGACGCACACACACAGACAAATATTAGTAAATCAAAAAAGATTAAAACTCCAGCAGCAAAGTTTATTACAAACAATTACACTAAAACTCCTGGTATCACAACTATAACAATTATCATCATCACCAAACAACAATTATATATGGACACTCACAAAATGCAGACAAGCACGCAGATTAACAACCACATTCAAAATCAAAAACAATCAAATTGACATAAGTAAATAAGATTACTTACACCATGCAAACACAACCAGTATGAGCAACACTCATGACCAGAAATACATAAATCATCACACAAATACAGATTCTTACAAACACTCATACTGTACTTTCCACACACCATTCTAGGCTGGAATAGGTTCCCACAACACAGAATATACACAAACAAAGCAGATACATTTTACCAACTTATACATGTACAACTAGGAACACATACATAAAACACCTTAAGCTAGCTATCCTCATCCTCTTCCCTCCCAGCAACCAACCCCCCACTAAAGCATGATACACGCTAGCGCTTAGTGCCCTACGCTTCAACATTATTGACACATTGAGATTGAGATTGTTTTGCCAATCTATTAACTCCTAAGAACCACAAGCCTTCACCTGGTGTCCTATACTTCCCAAGCTCTGAAAATGGCCTGATTTTTTGCTTTACTAAGGCAAATTTTCCTTGGTGCATGTCAAGAGCTCAATTTTACACACCAGAATTTGTGTATTTCATTGTCATATGTCAAATAACAGTGCAACGCTACAGCACTACACTGAAGTTATTGCAGTTACAATTTGCATATGAAACAAAATGGGAATTATCACTATAAACCTATAAATAAAATACATATAGTCTGACAAAATCACCTTTTCATCATATAAAGAAATTCATATTTATCTATTCATACAATAAATATGCACAAATCTCGTTCCATTCTGTACACACACTTACAAAAACGCCACTTCAAGAAAAACAAGGCACTCGGAGAACAACAAGAGGAAATAAAACTGACCTCCCCACGGTAGATAAACTCCAGCAGGGCTTCAAGTTCTGCCTGCTTCACATCTCTGAGGTAGATGAGAGGATGTTGGGTGGGTAATCGTGTGAAGAGCTGGTGAAAGTACGGTGAACAAGCTGCCAAAACAAGGCGGTGGGCTGGATAGCTGCCACCATCACAGAGCAAAGTCACATCAACAAGCTGGTCCTGTTGGAAATGTAAGATGGTTTTATGATCCTTCTCAATCTAAAGCATGCATAATGTGAAAGCTAGAGATATAATATACAATACCATTATATAAGAAAAGATTTAAAAGAATAAAGTTTATTTGT
>NC_061857.1:23350426-23352481 GCF_019202785.1 Penaeus chinensis
AGTAAAAACACACACCAACACACGAAGTACCATTTCCAAGCTAGAATTCGGTGTATAATAGGAAAAGCACAACTGGCTTTCCCCTCCTCACCTTTCCTTTATTCCCCATGTGCTATATCGACCCTAATCTAGCCACCAAAAGATCTAGATATGAAGGAAAAATGAAAAATAAACCGAAGAGTTGCGTTGTTTTGATGGTATTTTCAGGGTCTAGCAGAAGCCACAGATCCCCGGGAATGAATTGTCTCGTTTTTTCCCTATTTCCCGGCCTCTCTTAGTACCTAAAGCTTCCCACACACAGCGCACGTCCATATTCCGTCCACCTACCGTTCATTGACGAGAAAATTGGGAGTAATAAAGTATATATTATTCACATTTTTGGTGTTAGATTTTCTCGACCACAAGTTTTGTTGTGGTTTTTGTGGCTATAAGTGTAAGAGGATGAGTTTCTGACGCTCTACGAAGAGGTAAAAGCAAAGCGATCCAGTCCGTAGAAAAGGCTTCGATCGGGACTATAAGAGATTCGATCCTCTCTCTCCCGCCGAGCGAGTGAGGATCGAGCCTGTTGCGGCGTTTATACAGTGAGGTTGAGGGAAGTGGCGGAAGACGAGACAATCGCCTCCAAATGTTTTTCCGAAATTCTGGGCAACTTCGACTCGGATCTTAGATACAGTAAGTGGACTGAGTATTGAGAGTTCGGGCGGCGGCGTGGTGGGTGCGGCAGGCGGCGGGGGGCGAAGGTGAGGAGAGGGTGTGGAAGAGGGTGAGGTTGGTGTGGAGAGAGAGAGAGAGAGAGTTGCGGGCGGCGGGCGGCGGTGGTGGGTGCTGCGTGGCGCCCGCATTCCGCGCACGGTGAGGGTCCGCCCCCGCCCACCTCACCCCCAACCCCGCCCGCCTCTCCCCTGCCCGCCCCGCCCCACGCCGCCCTTTGTTGCCTCTCACACGGGCGGCGTCACCAGCACCCGCCACACCTGCCGCCCACACCGCCACGCCGCGCCCAGGTGAGTGCCAGGTGAGCTCAGGCACCTCCATGGGAGTGGGGGGTAGGGGGGATGTTATTGTTGTTATTAATTTTTTTAAAGTGTTATTTTACCAGGTGAGCATGGAATGTGAGGTTTTGGGTTCCATGCCCAGGTGAGGTTTTGCAAGGGGTCCCTCATGCCCAGGTGTGGTTTTATTGGCTGGGAGGATGGCAGGGGATGTCTGATGCTGGGGGATGTTTACAACCAGTCAGCTGGAGTGGCAGGGGATGTTGTCATCTTCAGAAAGTGTTTTATTTTGGCGTTGTGGCAGTAGGGAAGTGTTGGTTCTGGAAGCGGATGATGGGGTGGAATTTTCCCACAGTCACAGATAGCCTTTGAGGAAAGACCGGTCTCGTTTAAGGAAGTCTAATTCTGACAAAATCAAAACATTCTGTGCATAGGAGTTAGAAAAGTTAATGATGCGACAACATAAAACGTGAGAGCTGTCTTTCAGTAATATCTGCAATGTTTGCATCTGCAGAGAAAGTTCATTGAAACTTAAAGCCAGTCATTGTATTGAATGATGTTTCTTGCCACTGATTTTGTAACCTGCTTAGCTATGCTTATCTCCATAAAACTTACAATCAGAATGATATCTATCTCTTGAGATATGATATGAGAGATAATGATATTGAAAGTATGTTTAAACGTGATGTTCTTCCGACTTTATCTTGTTTGATGAAAATGAACCCAAAGGAAAACTTGATTTAGTTTTCACATTTTAATCTGAACATTAGGTATTTTTTGGTTTGTGTGTTATCAGTTGATTATTTTTATAATCATTTCCAAACTATTGATATATATATATATATATATATATATATATATATATATATATATATATATATATATAGCTCAGTAATCATTAACAGAAACAATCAATAGCAGAGATATTACTGTTAGATCTTGTTACTATAAAAAAAGAAAGACAAAATTGCAAGTGGTTTTAAATTGCCTTGTTTATCATATGCATAAATCAGGTTACTTGTGCTATCTCCCTTCCTGATTAGCTTTCACTTGTGCTAAGATGTTC
>NC_061857.1:23352581-23357581 GCF_019202785.1 Penaeus chinensis
ATACAGAATGTTTGAATAGGGGATCGTAAAAATTATATACACGCAAAATAGGTTTATCAAGTGGTGAGACTTTGTGTTTTTTTTTTTTTCCTTCTGTTTGTAACAACTTAGAGCAGAGTGGTTTATAGTTCGTAGGATGCTTGCATGTGAGTTTGTTAATTGAAGCAGTGTCTCAATTATTTTTTTTATATTTATGTTTTTATTTATTTTTGTCTTGCCAGGTGTGACTGTTATTTTATTATTATTTATATATATATATATATATATATATATATAATTTTTTTTTTCTTGGGTCTTGCCACGTGTTACTGTTCGTTATTATGTCAGACAGTGGTTTGGGCCTGAGGGCGATTCAGGTGATAAGAGGAAATGGGAATGATAAGAATAATCATCGGAAGATAAGGGACCTAATCTAACCTTTTGTACCGTAAATGCGTTTTGTGAGAGAGAGAGAGAGAGAGAGAGAGAGAGAGAGAGAGAGAGAGAGAGAGAGAGAGAGAGAGAGAGAGAGAGAGAGAGAGAGAGAAAGAGAAGCCGCAAAAGGTGTTATCTTGAATTTCCTTTGAAAGGGGTGTGATTTGATATTTAA
This sequence comes from Penaeus chinensis, assembly GCF_019202785.1. Taxonomy (NCBI): domain Eukaryota; kingdom Metazoa; phylum Arthropoda; class Malacostraca; order Decapoda; family Penaeidae; genus Penaeus; species Penaeus chinensis. The sequence continues at coordinate 23,353,171 of NC_061857.1, forward strand.
TATTATTATTATTATCTAATGGGTTGAAAGCCAAGCCAGGGGTTTAATCTGCTTCCATCCACATTGTTTGGGATTTAAGTAAAAATGTTATTACGATGAAATAAGTTATTTTGCAGTTATTAACTCTCGTCCTACTAAGTTCTCCTGCAACTGAAGTGAAGGTATAAAGGATAAAGTTGGAAGATTGTTATTACGGAAGATTACTCCGTTTAGAAACCCCTTTTTTAGCAACAAAAACCTCCGAAACTTAACTTTGCTCTCGGCGCCAAAACTTGTAACTCACCTTTAAGCAAAGTCTCTGGCCTCACTAAAGTCTTCAGCTTTAACCCTTTTCCCCTCATCGCTAACTATTCTTTTACTTCAATTTATATCAGGGATTTACGCGCCCTCTCCGTGTACCTTTTTCCTCCTCCTCGTGCTTACACTCTCTCCTCACCCCGTCCGCCTCGCCTCACAGCTTGAATTTATCCCCGAAGTGAGGTTGGCCTGCCTTTTCCTCACGCTTTAAGCCTCCTCCCATGTTGCGAAGCTTGCCTCACAGCCCAAGCCTTAGCTCGGAAACCAAGCCTTATTTCACATTGGAACCTCCTCGGTTGCTGCCTCGTGTTTGCAAACCTTACCTCGCATCCAATTCCTTGTCTCGCATTGCGTATTTTACCTTACTTTACCTTACTTTAAACCATTCCTTACTTCATATTTCGTACGCGCACCTTACCTCCTATGCCCAACCTTATCTCCCACCTCATCCCTTACTTCACACCCCGTCGCTTACCTTACATTACGTACCTTGCCTCCCACCCCGTCGCTTGCCTTCCACCCCGTCGCTTACCTCCCTCCCCGTCGCTTACCTCCCTCCCCGTCGCTTACCTCCCTCCCCGTCGCTTACCTTCCACCCGTCGCTTACCTTCCACCCCGTCGCTTACCTTACATTACGTACCTTGCCTCCCACCCCGTCGCTTACCTTCCACCCCGTCGCTTACCTTCCTCCCCGTCGCTTGCCTTCCACCCCGTCGCTTACCTTCCACCCCGTCGCTTACCTTCCACCCCGTCGCTTACCTCCCTCCCCGTCGCTTACCTTCCTCCCCGTCGCTTACCTTCCTCCCCGTCGCTTACCTCCCTCCCCGTCGCTTACCTTCCACCCCGTCGCTTACCTTCCACCCCGTCGCTTACCTTCCACCCCGTCGCTTACCTTCCACCCCGTCGCTTACCTCCCTCCCCGTCGCTTACCTTCCACCCCGTCGCTTACCTTCCACCCCGTCGCTTACCTCCCTCCCCGTCGCTTACCTTCCACCCCGTCGCTTACCTTCCATCCTGTCGCTTACCTTCCACCCCGTCGCTTACCTTCCACCCCGTCGCTTACCTTCCACCCCGTCGCTTACCTTCCACCCCGTCGCTTACCTTCCTCCCCGTCGCTTACCTTCCTCCCCGTCGCTTACCTTCCACCCCGTCGCTTACCTTCCTCCCCGTCGCTTACCTTCCTCCCCGTCGCTTACCTTCCTCCCCGTCGCTTACCTTCCACCCCGTCGCTTACCTTCCACCCCGTCGCTTACCTTCCACCCCGTCGCTTACCTTCCACCCCGTCGCTTACCTTCCACCCCGTCGCTTACCTTCCTCCCCGTCGCTTACCTTCCACCCCGTCGCTTACCTCCCTCCCCGTCGCTTACCTCCCTCCCCGTCGCTTACCTCCCTCCCCGTCGCTTACCTTCCTCCCCGTCGCTTACCTTCCACCCCGTCGCTTACCTTCCACCCCGTCGCTTACCTTCCACCCCGTCGCTTACCTCCCTCCCCGTCGCTTACCTCCCTCCCCGTCGCTTACCTCCCTCCCCGTCGCTTACCTCCCTCCCCGTCGCTTACCTTCCACCCCGTCGCTTACCTTCCTCCCCGTCGCTTACCTTCCTCCCCGTCGCTTACCTTCCTCCCCGTCGCTTACCTTCCACCCCGTCACTTACCTTCCACCCCGTCGCTTACCTTCCTCCCCGTCGCTTACCTTCCTCCCCGTCGCTTACCTTCCTCCCCGTCGCTTACCTCCCTCCCCGTCGCTTACCTTCCATCCTGTCGCTTACCTTCCACCCCGTCGCTTACCTTCCACCCCGTCGCTTACCTTCCACCCCGTCGCTTACCTTCCACCCCGTCGCTTACCTTCCACCCCGTCGCTTACCTTCCTCCCCGTCGCTTACCTTCCACCCCGTCGCTTACCTTCCACCCCGTCGCTTACCTCCCTCCCCGTCGCTTACCTTCCTCCCCGTCGCTTACCTTCCTCCCCGTCGCTTACCTTCCACCACGTCGCTTGCCTCCCACCCCGTCGCTTGCCTTCCATCCCGTCGCTTACCTTCCACCCCGTCGCTTACCTTCCACCCCGTCGCTTACCTTCCTCCCCGTCGCTTACCTTCCACCCCGTCGCTTACCTTCCACCCCGTCGCTTACCTTCCACCCCGTCGCTTACCTTCCACCACGTCGCTTACCTCCCACCCCGTCGCTTGCCTTCCATCCCGTCGCTTACCTTCCACCCCGTCGCTTACCTTCCACCCCGTCGCTTACCTTCCACCCCGTCGCTTACCTTCCACCCCGTCGCTTACCTTCCACCCCGTCGCTTACCTTCCACCCCGTCGCTTACCTTCCACCCCGTCGCTTACCTTCCACCCCGTCGCGTGCCTTCCACCCCGTCGCTTACCTTCCACCCCGTCGCTTACCTTCCACCCCGTCGCTTACCTCCCACCCTGTCGCTTACCTCCCAACCCCATTACCTTCCACCCCGTCGCTTACCTCCCAACCCCATTACCTTCCACCCCCGTCGCTTACCTCCCAACCCCATTACCTTCCACCCCGTCGCTTACCTCCCACCCCGTCGCTTACCTTCCACCCCGTCGCTTACCTCCCACCCCCGTCGCTTACCTCCCACCCCGTCGCTTACCTCCCAACCCCATTACCTTCCACCCCGTCGCTTACCTTCCACCCCGTCGCTTACCTTCCACCTCGTCGCTTGACTTCCACCCCGTCGCTTACCTTCCACCCCGTCGCTTACCTCCCAACCCCATTACCTTCCTCCCGCCACAGCAGTCACTCACTCGCTCGCTCGCTCACGCCCACTCGAAGTTCTTTGACTCGGGGTCACCTCTCACCCTTCACCCTCGCCTCCCGCCCTCACCTCTCAGCGTGGAATCACAACCCCCCGAGCAATTGCATGTTTATTAGGCTGTTGTTGCACCCCCCCCCCCCCCCCTCCGGGTGGTCTTGCGGTGTAATGTTGATGTTATTAGGTGTATTTATTTATTTTTTATTTTTTTTATTTTTTTATTTATTAAATATATATATTTAGCTTTGGTTCTCTTATTATTTCAGCTATCTGTAGTTAGCTCTTTTTTTTTTTCGTTTTATTCTTGCTGTCTATTTCGTTTTTTACTCGTTTTATTCCTGGTGTCAGTCGGTTTTTCTCGTTGTATTCCTGCTGTCAGTAGTTTTTTTCCCCCTCGCTTTATTCCTGTTGTCTGTTTCGCTTTTTCGTTTTATTCCTGCTTTCTGTTTCGCTTTTTCGTTTTATTCCTGCTTTCTGTTTCGCTTTTTCTCGTTTTTATTCGTGCTATCTGTTTCTTTTTCTCGTTTTATTCTTATCTGTTTCGTTTTTTCTCGTTTATTCTTGCTATCTGTTTCGTTTTTTTCGTTTTATCCCTGTCATCTCATTCGTTTTTTCTCGTTTTATTCCTGTTTGTTTCGTTTTTCTCGTTTTATTCCTGCTATATGTCATTGTTTCGTGTTAATCCTGCTATCTGTTTCACTTTTCTCCCTTTTTATTCCTGTTGGCTTTCGTTTTTTCTCGTTTTATTCCTGTTGTCTGTTTCGTTTTATCCTGCTATGTCTTGTTTCGTTTTATTCCTGCGGTCTGTTTCGTTTATTCTCGTCTTATTCTTGCTGTCCGTTTCGCTCTTCTCTCGTAATTACTTGACGGATTGTTAAATTACATATTTTCCACCTCGTCTACTCTCCGTTCATGCGGTACGATGTTGCTATTATTTCTCCGTGTGTCATTTTGTTTGTTTGTTTGGTTACCATTCTCTTCCATATGATTACCTCTTTTCTGACTTTTTTTATTGAGATTACTTAATAGATTGTTATATCATATTCTTTTTTGTCCGCCTTGTATAAATATCTTTCTCTTTCTGGTACACCTAGTGCGAGTCGAATTAAGGTTACAGGTGGGAACTACGTCATGTGTTCTGTAATCGGCGTGCTGCATCCTGTACCGTCTGTACTCGGGCGTCGGACGGTGTACCTGGGGTGTACCTACTTTGTGTAGCATTGCGTGATGGTTGTTTAGTGCGCCTAATTAAGTCTGGAGCGAAGGGGCAGGATTAAATTTTGTACAGTGTCATGCAGGGGAGAGAAAGAGTGGGAGAGGGAGAGGGAGCGGGAAGGG
>NC_061857.1:23372581-23380081 GCF_019202785.1 Penaeus chinensis
TTATATGATTATTTATACACAGAAAAGTTCCTAGTAAGCACTATGTTCTCAACGACTATTCACGACATCACTGTTTCTTGAAGTCTTGGTAGTTTTCTTTTATATTGTATTTTTCTGATGTTGAAAGCTTTGTATGAATAAGAATTTATTTTTTATAAAAACGAGTGCATGAATTACACTTTGAAAACATGCATAATATCACGTATTTGTTGATTACCCCATTTTGTATATATATATATTTATAAATAAAGAATAGAAGCAAATAATAATTTACTGTTCTTTTATTTTTGATATGAACAAAATTGTAGATTAAATGATTTAAGAGATACTAAAATGTTTACACAAGGATATACTCTAGAATTCAATAAGCACTGAAGGCTAAGATTTTTGGAAATAGCGATCATAGATATTTCAATAGCCTTAAGAAATTGTCTGCTTTTGGCCATAAGAATTAGTGCAAATTTCATTCTTCAAAAGAAGTGATATGGAAGTGCTATTTTGTCAGAGGTAAAATTATTAACATAGTGTTGAACCTCATATTATGAATTCATCTTTTTATATCAAGTTATTGTATATTTCGTATTCAATCCATTGAAAATAAACAGTGAAGCTTAGTAAAGCTTTGTCTTTGCATATTCATATATTCTTACACAGTATTGTGGCATTATTATTATTGACACATATTCACTCACACTCATTGTTACATACATACTCATATCCATACAGAGAGTGAGAGAGAGAGTGAGTGTGTGTGTGTGTGTGTGTGTGTGTGTGTGTGTGTGTGTGTGTGTGTGAGTGAGTGAGTGAGTGAGTGAGTGAGAGAGAGAGAGAGAGAGAGAGAGAGAGAGAGAGAGAGAGAGAGTGAGTGAGTGAGTGAGTGAGTGAGTGAGTGAGTGAGTGAGAGAGAGAGAGAGAGAGAGAGAGAGAGAGAGAGAGAGAGAGAGAGAGAGAGAGAGAGAGAGAGAGTGAGTGAGTGAGTGAGTGAGTGAGTGAGAGAGAGAGAGAGAGAGAGAGAGAGAGAGAGAGAGGGGGGGTAAGAGGGAGAGAGAGAGGGAGGGGGGAGAGAGTAAATGATAGTGTGAGTGTGAGTCTAAGTTTGTGTGTGTGTGTGTGTGAGTTTGTGTGTGTGTGTGAGTTTGTGTGTGTGTGAGTTTGTGTGTGTGTGAGTTAGTGTGTGTGTGTGTGTGTGAGTGTGTGTGTGTGTGTGTGTGTGTGTGTGTGTGTGTGTGTGTGTGTGTGTGTGTGTGTGTGTGTGTGTGTGTGTGTGTTTGTGTTTGTCATTTTTCCTTTATTTGTTTTCATGTATATTTTAGGGCAGATATCTTTAAGTCATCAGATATCACAAAAGTTACAAACACTAAAAAGATTAAAGGTTTGCTTCTGTTTGCTTGATACAGTGTTCTAGAAGATGATTATCTCTCTCACTTTCCCTTCCATTCTCATTATCACCTGCCCCATATCTACCCACTCCTTTCCTCTTCCTCTTCATACCTCAGTCTCTCCCTCCCCCTCTCTAATCTCTTCTCCTTACCCTCTCTCTAGCTCCCCTCCCCTCCCCTCCCCTTCCCCCCCTCTCTCCACATCTCTCTTCTCCTCCCACTCTCTACCTCTTCCTCCCCCTCTTCCGCTCAACCTCTCCCTCCTCCCTCTCACTGTCTCTACCTCTCCCTCCTTCCTCTCACTCCCTCTATACCTATCCCTCCTTCCCTCTCACCCTCTCTCTCTCTCTCTCTCTCTCTCTCTCTCTCTCTCTCTCTCTCTCTCTCTCTCTCTCTCTCTCTCTCTCTCTCTCTCTCTCTCTCTCTCTCTCTCTCTCTCTCTCTTTCTCTCTTTCTCTCTCCTCTCCCTCCCTCTCCCTCTCCCTCTCCCTCTCCCTCTCCCTCTCCCTCTCCCTCTCCCTCTCTCTCTCTCTCTCTCTCTCTCTCTCTCTCTCTCTCTCTCTCTCTCTCTCTCTCTCTCTCTCTCTACCTCTATCTTCCTCCTTCTCTCCCTCCTTCCCTCCCTCATCTCTACCTGTACCTTTCTCATCCTCAAGAATACACATCAACATGGCAAATGATACAAAGACTTCATATATATATATATATATATATATATATATATATATATATATATATATATATATATATATATATATATATATATATATATATATTATATATGTAATATATGCACTGACATAAACAGTAAAGTGATAACTGTACAGACAGTTTTTAAGAAAGGATTACAATAAAGTATATATATTTTTCTTAAATGAGTATCAACATTATGATATTAAAATGTCACTATTTCCACAGACCAAAATTCACCAAAAAGAGGGAATTTATGGCAATTTTTCGTTAAACATTTTATATTGTATATGGCCCCCCCAAAAATTAACCACAGTATATTATTTGATGGATACATAATTTGTTATATATTTTCAAAAGTATGAGAAGGAGAAACCCAAAATGTCGTCAAAATTTAAGAATCAGTATACATACAACTGTAATTCAAACAGTAATATGAAATCTGTTGTTTGTTATGTTAGCATAGTATATCTGTGTAATCATTTCTTAGTACTACTAAATATAGTCTACAGTACATCACCACCTTGGAGGAAATGTAAAATAAATTTTTGTATTTCGTCCGACTTGTGTAAATAAATAGGAACTAGTTTTAAATGTATTATTTGCCTAATTGGTGATAAGTGGTGCCTTAGGAGGATTACTTTACGATGAAGTCATATGTAATCATGCTGATGTGAACTGGGATATATATTTGAGTTGATTGGTTAGTTAGTGAAATCAATTTGTAAAATTTTACTTTATACATGATATAATAATTGTTCATCACTTTTTAGAGCAGTTTCCTTTGTATTAATGTATCATATCACTGCTCTCTTATTTCTTTGGTATTAGTCAGAGTCAGATTTTGAATTGTTATAGATTTACTGTGAGAATATGGAAGTACTTCAAAATGAAAAAAATAAAAAAAATAAAAAAAATAAGGCAATGAATTATATTTTCATAACTAAATCCCAGTTCAAGTGTCACCATGACCATGCTGTTGAGAATATGAGAATTCAGCTGGAGAATTTGTTGTGAGAGTTACCAATTACTAGAAATGATGTATTCCTTGTAATAGATAATACAAACAAATTATTTTAGTAGTTTGGGAAATGCAAAACGTTCTAGGTCAAGAGTTGTATTAGGATGACTAACACTTTAAGTTTCTGTAAGTTGTAGATTTTTTTTTACCCCTATCTTTACTATGACCGTCCTTTAAATTATACTTATTATTATTGATGCTTTTTGTACTGATATGTATGTATGGTTTTAGAAGCATGTCATTAGAATTTTAATAATGAATAAAAAGACTGAATTGTGCTAATCCCACATCCCCATTCCAGGAGCTGGAAGATGGCGACGAGGAGAACACGACAGCGGGTTCTCCTGGCAAATTTAGAGGAGGACGGAAAGCATGCTGTTTTTGCGGCAAGACATTTTGTGATAACTACACCCTGCGACGACACATGGTTACGCACCTCTCCCGGGAGCGGCAATTTGAATGTCCAATGTGTAGTGCGGCGTATTCGCGGAAAGATCACCTCATGGCCCACATACGAAGGAAACATCCAATACCGGACGATGTAGAGAAATTAGATTTTAACGCAGGGCAAGCAAGTTAAAATTAATTTATTACTTAAGATATCCAATTTATTATCATTATTTTATTATTGCTCATATCATATTATTATATTTTTTTTATCTTTATTTTGGTTATTTTTTATCATTATTATTGTTATTATTTTCATATCAAATCCTTGTGTTTTGTATTTTTACAATTATTTTATTTGTTTATTGTGTTTCATTTATTTTTTTATTTATTTATTTTTTATTTTATTATTATAATTTTTTTTTATGTAAGTGTTTAGGCCTACTCACAGAAGTTATAATTATACGTAAATGCCAAAGGCCACGACACTTATATAAACTCATCCCTTTGCCATTCCAAGCTTTTCAGGGGCACACCTTCCTGGTGCTGCATGGTGGTTAGTAGTCACTGTATTGCAAGAACATTATGATCTTGAACTTCGATGCACAAGACGTAACGAGAGGATTCTAATTTAGGAGAGTTTGCAGTTCATTAAATCTTGAAATGCATTGCAAGATTGTATTCTCTTTTTTTCTTCTTCTTGCGCCGTATCTTACAATATCATGTGAAGCAAATTGTATTGTAAGGTGATTTCATGAGAAATATATTCTTAAAGAATTCTAACTTAGAATCCTTGCAATGAAATTTAGGATATTAGCGTTGCAGGATGTGTTTCATCCTAAGGATGATGTCTTGACCAAAAGAATAAAAAGGCATATGTGAGAAGTTGCAACACAGTTGTGTGTTGCATTCAGGAATTTCAAGAAATCACTAGTGCTTGTTATGCATTGCAGGTTGAGTCTGTAATTTATTATAAGGTAAATTCGCCAAGTGATCTTTCGAAGCCCAGCAAGTCAGCTTGTGGGTGAACTGTAGCAGCCATTGTGTTGCATTAAGAATTGCAGGATAAACCAATGTGATAGCTTGCTTGGAATGCATAAGCCACGTACTCCATTCCCCCTCCTCCACACACCCACCCAATACCACTCCATTAGCGATGACCCCATGTAATTTGAGGCTGAAGTGAAATGGACACTCTTTTTCATGTAATATTTTGACCAGTTTAACACCCCCCTCCCCCTCTGCCTGCATCTCATTCTGATCCCCCCCCCCTCCCCATGCACTCATACACACTAACCTTCATTCCACAGCAAAGTGATTGTTGTCTTTTAGCCTTTTTTTTTTTTTTTTTTTTTTTTTTTAATGTATCAAACCGGGCAATTGAACAAGGAGAAATTTTGATTTTCGGTGTAAATCTCATAATTCATGGGTACATCAGATGTTTTCACATAGTACATCTTCACAAACTTCCCTGTGCATTCCTATGTTCTGTCAAAGGTCTCCATCCAGATTTTATTTATTTATTTATTTATTCATCTATTTATTTACTTACCATTAGTTATTGTTATTCTTATGCAATTATTTTCTCCAAGATGGATAAAGGTAATAATTTATGAAGTTGGATATATCTTTGCAAACCTCGGAATATCCTGCTCTGTGTTGCACCCCATGCTAGTATCATGTCCCTTACTGTGATGAAGAAGTAGAAGAAAAAAATAAAAAGCGAGACTATTTCTCCTAATTTTCATAGATCCCTTATAGGGAGTAGATCTTATATGTCTTAAGTTTCTGTAATTACAATAATGTCAGTGATACAGAAACCAGAAAACACATTGACTGTGACTATGATAAATGTACCTTAATTCCTTAATCTTGAAGATAGAGATGTATTTCAGATTTTATAGAGAATCTCTCCTCATTTCGTAGACCAGCCATTGGAACCTTCTGTAATGACCAGTCTGTACTGTATTGTTAAAGGGTAGAAAAAAACAAACAAACATATTTTTACATTGTAACCTCTATGCCTAAAGGATATCCACTTCCTAAACAACCTCTTACCTTATAAATATATATATATATACATATATGCCATATTTGGTGCTCTTGTTGAGGACAGTTTTCAAAATATTTGTACGTCGTTTCATCAATCTTTCCACAAAAGAATCTGGATGGATGGCTCTAAGCAGACATGAAATCCAACACCAAGAACCAAATCCTTACAAAGATCGCCACATTGGTTGGTTGGAAGAGTTGCTGCTGATTGTGAGTAAAGGATGGAAGTACAACATTGCTTCCTGTTTATATTTTGATTGGTGCAAACCCAATTTACATATGTGATGTATTCCAGGCCTAATATGGATAATTTTTGCAGCCTCAATGTTTTATTGGATTTGGTATTTGGGGTCCTCTGAAGTATGAAAATAATAAATGTTAATGATTTTAAAAAAAGGATAAAAGAAAAAATATAGCAAGAAAAAAATACAAAGCAAATCTTGTCTATAGATCATTGGTTGAAGGTCAGAGTGAGCCACTACCATTGAGAAACTTTTACCTTGGGTGCCATTTCTTGTGTCATTATTTTATTTATTTATTTATTTTTTTTCCCATTTGTTTATTTATTTTTTTTTTTTTTTTCTATACCCACGAGGACCAGGAAAGATTCCCATGCATAGTGTAGGGTCCTGTTAAGAGTCGAGTCACCAGGTTATAGTTGCCTTTTCGTTTTTCCTTAGTGTTAAAAGGGGGGGTATAGGCATTTTACGTGTGACTGATGCTCATGTTCTCAATGGCGTTGGGCCATTCTTACCTCTCCAAGCTCAAGAAATATTTTCCTATGTGATTTGTATACTGAGAGGTACTTTGCTCGAAGATTTTTTTTTTATTTTCTAGGAGACATCCATCAAAAATGATCCAAAGAATGTGTTTTTCGTGCTTTCTTTTACTTCTTTTTTCTGTATTAATTTTTTTTAAGGTGTGATACTATATTTTCTTTTCTTTTTTTTTCTAAAATAATTATTTTTATTGATTGTGGCATAAAGATTGATGGTGCTGCTTATCATTAGGGTGAAAATTGTTATGAACATTTATCATACTGCAAAAAAAAACTTTTACCTGATTTTCGAGGATTCAGATTTGGATTTCTCTAAATCTTAAACTAATCATAACTCTTCATGATAAATTAAAAGTGCATTTTAGACAGCAGGAGTATCAGTTTTGTGCAGAGTATTCACACCTGTAAATATACACATTTAGATCTTGCAATTGATTTATAATATATTTATCCAGATTCAAATGTTTTCTGGAGAGCTCACATAAGCTTGCTTAAAAAAGACATGAAAACTTTTCATATATAAGTTTATGTATTAAAAATGTGTAGGAGTTACATAAAGGCATTCAGTTTCCCTTTTAGAGAGAGAAAATAAGTATATATTAAGAGCTTCAGTCCCATTGAATGCCTTGAAACCTTGCAAAGTGCAAAGGAGTAATTTTTGTAGTTACGGTTAACACACCCACCACCAAAATGCCTACTTGTGATTTACTCCCATGCTCTTATACCAGCACCTTTAGCCGAACATACCCAGAAGCAGCCAGTATGGTACAGTACAATTTTGTTCTGACTTTGTTCAGGAAGCCATATATGTGGTTGAGATTTATATGATTGAAGTCTTGTGCAGGGACAGTTTCCTCTCATTGGGGGGGGGCGGGTGGTCCTCTTTCTCTTTCCAGTCTCAATGTTTCTTTGTCTTTTCCTTGTTTTCTCTCTCTCTCTCTCTCTCTCTCTCTCTCTCTCTCTCTCTCTCTCTCTCTCTCTCTCTCTCTCTCTCTCTCTCTCTCTCTCTCTCTCTCTCTCTCTCTCTCTTTCTTTTCCTTTCCTTTCCAATTCTTCTTCCTTATCTTGTGCTTCCTTTCTTGTTTTTCTTTTAAATTTCTCAAGACATTTCTTTTCTATTATTCTCTGTCTTTTCTGTCTTTCTTTTTCCCCTTTTTCCCCGTCTCCCTCCCATTTTCGGCACAGTTGTGATT
>NC_061857.1:23397581-23412581 GCF_019202785.1 Penaeus chinensis
GCAATGTTCTCAGATAAACGCGAACCGAATAACCTCCTAACCTTCTTCCGAAGAATTTCTCGTTTGGCAACACTGAATTAAGATGCTTTGTTTGGGTCACATTCTTTTTCTTCTCCTTCTTTTTTTCTTTGTCTTTGTATTTTTTGTGTGTTTTGTTTGTATACATCTCTTTCTATTTAACGTTGGTTTATTTGAAGTTATTTTTGCATCGTTGTGGCGAGGGAGTTGCCGAAGGTCGACCTGATTTTGTCGTTGTTTTGGTGTATTTTCGTTGCATCTTTTTGCTTGTTGTTGACACCTCGGGGAAACGTGTTTATTTGTATATATAGATGTAAACGCTCTGGGGACGTTTTATTAATCAAATATCATTTAAGCCGTAATCCATATTATTGTTACAGCTTATATTTAATGAAACTGATTTTTTTTCGTCGCATTTAAAAGAAAAAAAACAAAAAACACAGATTGCCTCTGAATCACTGTCATTTCACAGCGCATGTATCCATCTTCTACAGGCCCAGTCTCTGTGTTTCCATTTCCTACTTACGAATTTAATTTGGTTTCATTTTCAGCATGTTGTCCATATTCCAATCGTGGTTTTGATTCGTCTCATCTTTAACGATTCATAGTAATTAACTTCCTTTATCTTTCTTCTTTCTTTATTTATTTTTTCCTCTGTTTTTCTCCTGTAATGTTCACATATTACTAAGTAACCTAACCTTTTTTCACAATATGGCAATAACATGGAGAAAATGACGATAAAATGAGTACTACATTATTGTGAATGATAATTCCACGTAGAAGCGAATAAACGACCAAATATAAATCGCAAATAAAATTTAAAAAAAATACCTTTCACACTAAACCAAATAATAGACAAAAAAAAAAAAAAATTGACAACACTTTATCAAAGCAACGATTTTATTCATTCATAATTTACCGTTTATTTTGACAGCTTCATGACGGCGCAGAAAATCTTGCCCGTCTTGTCATCTGCAATTGCAATGGCATTAAGAGTATATTCAGAAGGTCAGCGAACCGGTGGAGCCAAAAATGCCTGCTTGCTGTTGTGAAGGGACTCTGGGCAACGCTACAAGACTGTGGAAATCGTTTTATCTATTTCCCTGTTTATTTGTCTATCTATCTATGTTTTATCTATCTATCTATCTATGTTTTATCTATCTATCTATCTATGTTTTATCTATCTATCTATCTATGTTTTATCTATCTATCTATCTATGTTTTATCTATCTATCTATCTATGTTTTATCTATCTATCTATCTATGTTTTATCTATCTATCTATCTATGTTTTATTTATTTATCTATCTATCTATCTTTCTATCTATCTATCTATTTATCCATCCATCCATCCATCCATAAATCCATCCATAAATCGACCTACCCATCCACATATCCACCCATCCACCCATCTATCCACCTGTCCATCTATCCATCGATCCATTTTATTAATTTAAATATCTATTTCAATTCGTGCTGGGATTTTTTTTATGTGAATTTCTTCCCGTAAATGACTGACGTGAAAGGTGAATATTTTTCTGCAGGTCGAAAGCGTTCTTACCGCAATCTCGTAATTAAAAAAAGTTTTGTGGATATGAAGGTAATTTTGAAAATGGCGGAATTCGATATAGAGAAATAGATGAATGGATAAATAAATGAATGATTAAGATATATATGTGCATTCACATGTATGTATATTATCATCGATACATAGCAGATCCTTAACAAACGCACACGCGTACACACACACACACACACACACACACACACACACACAGACACACACACACACACAAACAAACAAAGAAACACACATAAACAAATAAATACACACACAAACAAATAAATACACACACACACACACACACACACACACACACACACACACACAAGCAAGACCCAGAAAAAGCACGGACACCCTCAGGCACCGAACACTCACAACAAACACTTGGCGCATTGGAAAAAGACGCACACAGGCCATTAGCATAACACATGCAGATAAGCGAATCTACATAGCTACGAACACAAGATTAGACTTATAATTACAAAAACGCAATTGCACGTGGGGTTAGAAAGTTTTTTTTTATTTCTTGTACTCACTTTTTTTGTGTGTGTTTTTTGTTTAATATTTTGAAGAACTGCTGGTTAACGAATGTAGTTGCGGGTTTATCTATGTTACGGAGTTTACATAGAGGAATAGCAAAGCGTGGGTGTGTTTTGTTTTTATAAGAATAGCACACGTATAACCGTGCAGATCTTCATACCTCATGGCAGTTTGAAATCCTGTTTTACATAGAATTCTGTAATAGGATTTTATTTAATGATTTTCAACCAAATTTACACAACCTGCCTGTTCGTCAATATTATTTTTTACTCAGCTACTACATCACACCGTCTATCTATGAAATCGCTCGTAAGCTACAGAGGCATTTCACACCTGCATGCTGACTGGTGTCTATACTAAAAGCTCTCAGTCCTCCAGCGATAAGATCTTGCAAACCACGCTTACTAGAAATTTGTAAGAATGTCCTATGAAGACGTATTCTTAGAGCTATATCCCACGAGGTGTTTGTTGCATGTTGTTCGGACTCGGTGGCTGTTTCGGACGGCGCTTCGAGACATAAGCATAAGGAGGGATACATGTAATTGTTTGGCTTAGGAATATTTCGACTTGAAGAGAGATGGGTGCGTTCCGTAGATTTTAGTTAAAAATATGAGTGTGTGTGGCATATATAATTTCTGCGTAAGTATAAATGTATACATGCATATATATATATATATATATATATATATATATATATATATATATATATATATATGTACATACACACACACACACACACACACACGCACACATATATATATATATATATGTGTGTGTGTGTGTGTGTGTGTGTATGTATGTGTCTGACAAATAGATATGTCACTCGCATATGCACTGTGCATGTATGTATTTGCTAATATGTATATACATATATGCTTGTTTATGTTTATATGCTTGGAGAGTGTCTACCATAACAGAATACCAACTCATTATTCTTCCTTAAGGACTTGTTATTCTACGTATTGATAATGGACTTTCCTGGAATAACACATGTGTGTTTGTCTGTTCGTATTTACATTCAGTGTTAAAGAGGGAGAGAGAGGGAGAGAGGGAGAGAGGGAGAGAGGGAATGAGGGAGTGAGGGAGTGAAGGAGAGAAGGAGAGAAGAGAGGAGATAAGGAGAGAGGGAGAGGGAGAGAGAGAGAGAGAGAGAGAGAGAGAGAGAGAGAGAGAGAGAGAGAGAGAGAGAGAGAGAGAGAGAGAGAGAGAGAGAGAAGAGAGAGAAAGAGAGAAGCAAACAGAGAGACAGACAGACAGACAAACAGACAGACAAACAATCAGACAGCGAAACAGAGGCAGAGGCAGACATAGACTATGTGACTGAGACACAGACATGGTCAGAGAGCCAACCAGGGTGAGAAACTACTGATTATAATTCTTCCTCTTAATTTTCGCCTCCACTTCCGCACATCTTCGTGGAAACAAGATTTTCCACTTTCGTTCCGCCTCTTCCCTTCTCCTCATGCCTCCGCCTTCGCCTCCCTTCCCTCTTCCTCCTCCTAACACCGTCTCAAGGCTGACTTACCTTGATGAAATATTAATGGCTCAACGGCAGGTAAGTACAGGTGGCTGCTCCCCGGTAGCTTCCCCATTCGCAGTCACCCGAGACTGACGGCGAGACAGACAGAGAGATTGACAGGTACATCGATACATTCGTAAACAAGCATTCATGCATAATAACACACATTCAGAGAGATGTAAAAAAATGTGATATATTCGTAATTTTTTTTTTTTTTCTCTCTCTCTCAAGAGCTGCTCTCTTTTCAGAGCTTTCTCTCACTCTATTTACAGCATACATCGATCCATCTGTCTATCTGTCAGTCGGTCTTCCTCCCTCTCTGTCTATCTATTTCGGCGTGCCTCTTGCATCATCAGCCTCGCGTCTGTTGGTGCTTCGTGTCACGTCTCATGGTCAAAGGTTAACATGTTGGAAGACGGGTGTTGATAGACTCGAGGGTTTTATATGAATAAATAAAAGGTGTATATACATACTACAGATGTATGTGTGTGTGACACACTCACGGGCATACGCACACACGCACATAAACACACACACACACAAAAAAAAAAAAAAAAAAAAAAAAAAAAATATATATATATATATATATATATATGTGTGTGTGTGTGTGTGTGTGTGTGTGTGTGTGTGTGTGTGTGTGTGTGTGTGTGTGTGTGTGTGCGTGTGTGTGTTCGTACATTATGTATGTATGTACGCATGTATGTAGGAATAACCGTTCACCTTCTGATCCGGCAAACGCACAAGAGCTAATGAAAGAGCAAACGCAGATTGCAAAGCGAAGAGTCACAGTGACAGCTCTGCAACATAGAACCCAAGGTCACCCCAAACAAGAAGCGTCGAGCATAGCAACATAGCGGAGAGCATAGCAACCGGAAGCAACCACATGATGGGATAATGGCGGAGATGAATTCAGCGTCCCAACATCCAGGGATGACGCATTACAATGTGCGTGCAAGACAATAGATTTATGCGGTATCGTGTATGTTGATGGGATGTGTTGTTTTATCTGAACTAGGAAGGTCGTGCTTTCTTATTTTAATTTATATTTGTTTTTGTTTTTGTTTTTTTGGCATGACTGCTGAGTCTTCGTTGTAAATGTTTGTTATATATACATGCATACATATATATATATATATATATATATATATATATTAAATATATATATATACATTTTATAATCTTTGAGTATTATTCTCACTATGACAGTCAGTGTTGCATGCATATGTATCCTATTTAAAATTGAAAAACTGAATGCCCTGTTGCTATATACTTTGTTTTATCTATCTACATACCTCTGTATTCATTACTTGTCCGAGTGCGTGCGTGTATTCGTGTGTGATCATGGCTATAGTGTAAATTTGATTCAACTGAATTACATTTTACAAATATTACACTGAGAAAAAATACGTCAGAATGTAATGACACTTATTTTTTTAACTAGGAAGAAACGCAGTGTAACAAAATTTATGTGAACAAACAAGGAATCATCAATATATATTAATTCTGATCACGGCATATCTAAAAACGTCGCGGAAGTTATTTTCAGGTTATCTATAAGGAAAAAAAAATGCTTAATAATTCGGACTAAAAAAGATAATAGCACAGGTAGTGGGGATGCGAACGTGTTTTTCATTGTCTTTTTTTTTTCTTTATCAAAGCTTCTTCCACATCATGGCGCCATCGACCCTTCCATAATCATTTCAGAAGAAGAAGAATATATCCCATCCAACCTTCCCTCTTGCTCCTCTAGCCCCGTCCCTCTGGTACAGATATAATGAAAATGATTTGCTCCTGATGACCGCCATTAGAGAGGCCTGGCGCCACTTAACGACAGCGCGGGCCCAAAAGAAAATGCAAAAGAAAAAGAAAAATAAGAGAAAGAATAAGTCAAAACTTGGACTACATTTTATCTCATTGTGAATGTTTCGCCGTTCGTTTTCGCTTCGTTTCATTGCTTTTGGAAGTTGGTTTTTGATAATATTCTTTACCAATATCATGGCGGATGGAGAGCGGGTTTTGAATGGGACCAAAGGCGGGAAAATCTAGGTCGGTTAGTATACCAAGTCGAAGGGAAAGAAGTCTTGGATCCGAGAATATACAAGGACAGCTTTAATTCATCTTTGTTGTTGTTGCTATTATTAAAAAAAGTCTCGTAAATGGGCGGGTTTATGATTATTAACTGGGTTGGTATCCCTTGTGTGCGAGTGAGTCTGTTCACTGGAGTGTGTTTATCTCCGTGTGGCGCTGAGTCATATAATTGACACATTCCTTATACATACATGTATATATTGTGCCTACACTGCATGTAACTAGCTGTTGTTCTTATAGTTATCAATTATATACATATTTGCATGCACTCACACACACCCACACACACACACACACACACACACACATTCTCACTCACACACACACACACACACACACGTTTGTGTGTATACATACATACATACATACATATATATATATATATATATGGCGGGATCGAATACTAGCCGCTAAAAGGCACTAAGGAAGGAGTAGAATACCTAGACAAAATTTAAAGTCACATTCACCATAAATCAAAGAAAATTCCTGCGTCAGAAAGTGTCTGTATCCTTTTAGATAAACGTATTCAATATAGTTTTATGCATAGAAAATGAGGATCTGAACACCGATATTCTTTTTTATTTAGATTCAAAATGTATCTTTTTATAACAGCAATTCTCAACCGTCAGCCGACTAATTGAATTCGAAGGTAGCATATCACAATAATCATAGTCAGCATATTACGCAAAAAGAGGGGTCGGTGTGGTGAAAAAACTGTTTGCTATCTAATTATTAGTATTTTTATTGATGTATTTAAAGAAAGAATGAAAAGCTTTTGCATGTTATAAATCATGCTTAAAATCCTAATTTTAGACACCTGAACACTAAAAAATAAGAAGTGTATACTATGCACCCATAAAGGTAATGATATACTATGGTTCTGTATAAAGAATGTAGCCTGTTACATGGAAAACCACTGGTCTCTAGTGAAATAGTTCATGTGATTCGTTAACACTTCAGAAAAAAAAAACATAAAAATATCGTCATCACAATCCTAGAAACAAAGCAAACAGACATAAATACAGGGAAACTAGAAGAATAATCTCAATCACAAAATGCAGTAAACCACATTTCAGAAAATTCCTTAGCTAACCTGAAAAAAGAAAAAAGACAAATGACTTTCCGAAATCACACAAATCTGCAGCAGCAAGTTCCCTAAAACAAAACAAAAACAAACAAAAGAGTCACCACTCGTAACAACAACAACTATATTCTCAAATAAAAAACAAAAACTATGTATTCTCAAAATTCCAAGTGGACAAAATAACAACAAAATATCGTTTATAACTACAACCTGCTTCTCTAATAGACCATCAACCATTAAAAAGACGAAAAAAACACTAACACAGCAAAAAAAAACAACCGCAACAACAGACTGAAAATTCACCCCAAAAACAAAGAAAAGAAAAAAACAACAAAACCCCATAGACCACCAGCAACAACAACACCACCAACCACAACCTCAAGCTAACACAGCAGGAAATCCATCGATACCCACGGGACGAGAAATACAGGTTAGGTTAGGCCGCCTGTGGTCCGGCTGCTCCCTCGCCAACACGAAACTTCCATTATGGAGTACTTTGGTCTCTTCCGGGCTTGCAATACTGCCTCTTGCCCTGCTATTCGGTCTCGTAAGGCCTTTCTTTACTGACCATATTCTTCGGGATGTTATTTGGTTGGTCTTTCATGGGTATTGTAAGTGATATTTATTTAGGAGAAATTGGTGAGGTTATATTTTAAAAATGTCTCTCAAGGGTATCGTTCTGGAGTGAAATGACATGGTAGTATATAGAAAAAATTATTTGTACAAAATAAAAAAAAAGATATAAAAAATAACAAAGAAGTAGAGTGTAAAGAAAACAAAAATAATAACTCAAGTGAACAATAAACAATGATCCTTATAATGAAAAGTGAAACTAAAAAAACATTGAGGTAAGAAAACAATAAGGAAATAAAAAATCTTGAAACTGATAAGAATGTTCATCACACATTTTACTGATAAATCAGACAATGCGACATTACCTTCCCCCCCCTCCTCGCCCCCCCCCCCTCGCCTCCTCAAAACATGTGACCGACTTCAAAAGCAAAAAAGAAGTAAAAAGAAAAGAAAAAGAAAAATAATAATCAAAGTCTAAAGTCAGGTTCTTTAAGGAGTTTTCTTTACAGGTTCTTTGTGTTCGTATCCCATTTTTGCCTTCTGGGCCCGCCATTGTCTCGCCGAACCGGAATTCGAAAACAGCTGATCTCTGAAAATATTTACCTGTCTGGATTTTGCATTTCCTCGCGTATTGTCATCGTCTTTCTCTCCCACTTTTTCTTTTCTCTATTTTTCTTTATTTTTTACGAAGGTAAAGAGAACGTTCCGGTATAGGTTCTTTACTCAGGATGGAAATATTTAGATACTTTTGAATGCAAAAACAGTATTTCCCGAGGCGCTGGATTCGAATAAAAACCTAATCCAAAGTTCATATATCAGATTAAAAAGTTAATACAGATTGGATAAAGTTATCGGAAGAACAAAAGAAGTTAGACGAAAGAAAAGGAGATAAAAGAACTTAATAGGAATAAATCGATATGAGACTGGGAACTCTCTCTTTCCCTCCCACTCCGTCCCCTCTCTGTCTGTGCCTGCTTTGTCTGCCTCTGTTTGTCTGGCTGTCTGTCTGTCACTCTCCCTCTCTCTATATTATTTAGTTCTCATACCTATCTATAAGTCTGAAACTGAGTAGTCACACATGAGACAATTTTTGCGTGTTTTTCCTTGTTACCTGCGATATAAAATATCTCTCCTTTTTCAGCGACTATCGATTTTATATGCTCCTTTCTGAACATATCTCTACATCTCTCTCTCTTCTCTCTCTCTCTCTCTCTCTCTCTCTCTCTCTCTCTCTCTCTCTCTCTCTCTCTCTCTCTCTCTCTCTCTCTCTCTCTCTCTCTCTCTCTCTTTCTCTTGTCTGTTTATTTATTTTGCGAAATGCAGATATCGTATTTATTCGGTCCTCATTTGCAACTCACTGATAACGCCACTCTTTCACGAGGCAATTCCATTTTAGTGTCGTATCTCTTTGGCATCTCTCCACAAGTGCTGAAAACGCGGGCCCGCTTTCCCTTTACAGCTCGCACCCTCAGCGTCTTCTATTATGTCAAGAATGTTCATGAAGTTTTCTGGTTCATTATTTTACGTGTTTATATTTGGATATATATTTTTCTCTTTCTGTTTCTTGTTTCTTTTTTTCTCTTTCTCTTTCTTGTTTGTTTTTTTCTCTTTCTCTTTCTTGTTTTTTTTTTTTTTTTCCTTCCTTTTCTTTTTTCGTTTGGTGTGCTTTGTTAATAGGTTGTATTATTGTGTACATCATTATTTCCATGATTGTTTGTTTATATCTTATTTATCCAATTAAAAAATATATGCTTTGACAGTTTTCAACTAGAAAGGAAAGAAATTTCTGAGTATAGTTCACAGTGAAGAACAAGGACAATAAACTCTTTAAAAATAACTGAAATAATAATGACCAACATACAAAAAACAAGTCCGCTGAGACGTAGGAAAAATCATAACCGAAAACAAAAATATCCCCCATAAGAAGCGATCGAAAACCCTTCAGTAAACTTTCATCGTTTTCCCCCCAAAGGCTTTAAGACACATTTTTTTACTCCATCCCTGAGGTTATTATGTTGATGCGGAAAGTCATGCAACTGCTCGTTATCTAATTTGTCCATAGGGGCTACGGGCACACTTTTCATTTAAGACTTTATTCAGTACGGGGGATACGAGCCTAATGCATGTGTTATACAAGCAAGTCAGAGTACGGGCAAGTTATGCATATATTTTAACAAGAAGTGGAGATTATAATTAAATTAAATGTTAATTAAATGGTACAGTGATATAGATGATGGTGATCATCTTAATAATATTTATAAATAATGATGATCATAACAGTAATAATAATGATGATTATGGCGACAATGATAATGATAATAATAATCACAATGATTACAATAACAATGATACTACTACTACTACTATTGCTAATAGTAATAATAATAATAGTAATACAAATTATTATTATAATAACAATAATGATGATGACGATGATAATGATAGCAATAATGATAGTAATAATAATAATAATAATAATAATAATAATAATAATAATGATAATAGTAATAATGACAATAACAACAATAACAATAATAATAATGATAATACTAATGATGACAATAATGATAATGGCAATGATAATGATGACGATAATGATAATGATGATAACATGAATGGAAATTATAATGTTAATGATCAAATTACTGGTAACGATCATGATAGGGGTAATTAATATATTCATTATCCTTTTAACAATAATAGGCGCGATGATCATGAAAATGGCAATAGTCATAATGATAATGATAACGTAAAATGACTACTATGATTATAATTACAGTAATGATGATCTTTAAAATAATTATAATACAGATATTAATAGCATTAAACGCACACTTAGTAACCGTCAACATAACAATAACAACCACAGCAGCGAATTTACACTTACAACGCAAACCATTTAAAGAGAGAGAAAAAAAAAGTCGAAATCACATTGACATGAAATCCGGTTCAGTGCTTTTCGAATAGCTGTCAGGAGACGTTGACACCTGCCCTTCTGTCACCTCGTACGTTGATTAATAATATTCGTGAGATAGTTTTCGAAGCAACACGAACGGAAAGGTTCATGAGTCGGTGGCGCGTCGGTGACAAAGCGGGTATGTTCAATATATTTCTTTTGTTGATATTGTCTTTTTTTGTCGTTGTTGGTTGGTGCTGTTGTTTGTAGTTATTATCATTATTATTATTATTATTATTATTATTATTATTATTATTATTATTATTATTATTATTATTATTAATTATTATTGTTGTTTTGTTATCATTAACATTATTATCATTATTATTATTATTATTATTATCATCATCATTATCATCACTACCATTATTATAATCACTATCGTCACCATCATCATCATCACCATCATTACCATCTTCATCGTTATTCTTATCATTATCATCGTTATTGTCACCATTAGCATCATAATTACTACAATTATTTCCAATAATTATGTTATACATTGTTAACATAATTATTGTTACTATCAACATCCACGTTGCGTTAATACTGTCTTCTTTTCTTTTAACACAAAAAATGCATCGACAATATTCTACCATTACTTAAAACAATGTTTCCTTAAACAATTACATACTCCCTCACAATCTCACCTTATCCAATTCCTCCCTTAAAACTAACAACAAAAACAAAACAAAACACAACGAAATAAAATAAAAATAAACAGAACTCACACAAGTCGTTGTCTTGGCAAGGCTGAGGGACCCAGATGCCATCCAGTACCCATTTCTGGTTTAAAATACGCCCTTTTTTTAAGACACGAGTCACTGGGTTCGAGAGTGTGAATTGCCTAGGTTAACTGACCATGGTTAAGGTTCCGGGAAAGGCAAAAAGGGTCACGCAGAAGTTAACATGAGAAAGGGTGACTTAGTTATATCAGTGCTTATTAGACTTATGTTATTCATTATTTATTACGTTTTTTTCGATTATCGTTTGGTTGTGTATATCGTGGATTATTGTGTATATTCCTTATAATGTTTATTATTTCCTTAAGTGCCAGTTTATTGCACACAGTGATGATATACGAATACCCTGTATGTGTGTGTATGTTTGTGTGTGTGTGTGTGTGTGTGTGTGTGTGTGTGTGTGTGTGTGTGTGTGTGTGTGTGCATATTTTGTGTATATGTACACACACACACACACACACACATATATATATATATTTACATATACATATATATATATATGTATATATATACATGTATATATGTGTGTGTGTATGTATATATATATATACATATATATACACACATATGTGTGTGTGTGTGCGTTCGCGCGCACGTGCGTGTGAGCGTGCGTGCGTGTGCATCTGTGTGTGTGTGTGTGTGTGTGTGTGTGTGTGTGTGTGTGTGTGTGTGTGTGTGTGTGTGTGTGTGTGTGTGTGTGCATGTGTGTGTGTGTGCGTGTGGCTGTGTGTGTGTGTGCGTGTGCGCGCGCGCGTGTATGTGTGTGAGCATGTGTGTAGGTGGGTGTGCTTGTGCGTGTGCATGTGTGTGCGTGTGCATGTGGATTTATGAGTGTATTATATATTTACTCCTCTATTCACATATCTATTCACTTGCATGTATACTCGCATTTTATATCCATATTCATATAAAGTTTACCCTCGGACAAAACATAAAAACGCGCCTTGGGAACATCCTACGCGACCGGTAGGAATAATTCGGCCTCAAGGATACAAGGGGAAAAAACGTGAGGGAGACCGCCTGGGTCTCAAGATGGTATCGTGGAAGGATGCGGAGGGAGAGAGGGAGAGAGAGGGAGAGGGAGGGAGGGAGAGGGAGGGGAAGCAGGGAGAGAGGGAGAGGGAGGGGAGGGAGCGAGAGAGGGAGGGAGAGAGGGAGAGGGAGGGGAGGGAGCGAGAGAGGGAGGGAGAGAGAAAGAGAGAGGGAGGGAGAGAGAGAGGGAGAGAGGGAGAGGGAGGGAGCGAGAGAGAGATAGAGAAAGAGAGAGAGATAGAGAAAGAGAAAGAGAGAGAGAGAGAGAGGGGAGAGAGAAACAGAGAGAGATAGGGGAGAGAGAGAGAGAGAGATAGAGATAGATAGATAGAGAGAGAGAGAAAGGGGAAAGAGAGAGAGAAAGGGGAAAGAGAGAGAGAGAGAAAGGGGAGAGGGAGAGAGGGAGAGGGGAGAGAGAGAGGAGAGAGAGGGAGAGGGAGAGAGAGTGGGGGGAGATAGAGAGAGGAGAGATAGAGAGAGAGATAGAGAGAGAAAGATAGAAAGAGAGAGATAGAAAGAGAGAAAGGAGAGAGAGAGAGAAGAGAGAGAGAGAGAGAGAGAGAGAGAGAGAGAGAGAGAGAGAGAGAGAGAGAGAGAGAGAGAGAGAGAGAGAGAGAGAGAGAGAGAGAGAGAGAGAGAGAGAGAGAGAGAGAGAGAGAGAGAGAGGAGAGAGAGGGGGGGAGGAAAGAGAAAGAGGAACAGAGAGAGAGAGGGAGAAAGACAGACAGACAGACAGACAGATAGACAGACAGAGAAAGAGAGAGAGAGAGGGAGGATGACAGAGAAAGAGAGAGGGAGAGGGAGAGACAGAGACAAAAACAAAAATAGACAGACAAATACAAACAAACAAACAAAGATAGAAATAGACAGACGGACAGACAGACAAGAGACTGAGAGGACACGAGGAGCTACTGAGGCGTGCTAACCTATGGACAATGGCGACGTGTTGGTTCAAAAAAATATGAAGGGGAAGGGAACTGCGATCGAAGGCTTGAGAACAATAACAAAAAATATGAAAGGAGGAGTCTGGATGCGAATGAAAAAAAAAAGAAAGAAAAGAGAAGAAAAGAAAAACGTGAGGAAACTTTTCTAAATGATGGAAAATAAATGATAGATGGTGAAAATTGACGATCATAGTGATGGACCGTCGACTTTGTGATCAGTTACCGATGATAATGATTAATATGAGAAAAAATTGATGGTGTTTATTATTATAGTCACAGAGAGAACAAACACTAATCAGACAGGAATAGTTACCAAGATCGCCACAGGAATAATAATGATGAAAGTTAATCAAAAGGATTCAAGAAATCATTAATCGTGAAGCATGAACATAATGCACGTGGGAGCTCGGTGTGGCTAGACCCATGACGTAACGGCCATGTCTACTATCGCATGTAAACGTGCCTTTGACCAATCAGCAGAAGCGTAACATAATCAACCAATCCAGGGATTTGTTTACATTTTCCCGACCAATCACGTGGCGTGTACGAGAAGTCGCCATTTTCGATCAGCTTCCCGATTTTCGTTTTATGAACGGG
Source organism: Penaeus chinensis (assembly GCF_019202785.1). Classification (NCBI taxonomy): domain Eukaryota; kingdom Metazoa; phylum Arthropoda; class Malacostraca; order Decapoda; family Penaeidae; genus Penaeus; species Penaeus chinensis. The sequence continues at coordinate 23,411,239 of NC_061857.1, forward strand.
TAGTTGGCCTTGGAGTCTCAGCATCCCATATAAAAAAGAGGTTAACACTGCACTCTCCATATATGCAACGCGAACATGTATATGGTGTTTGTTCAGTTGTAAAATTTGTATGTGCGTGCGTGTGTGGTGTGTGTGTGTGTGTGTGTGTGTGTGTGTGTGTGTGTGTGTGTGTGTGTGTGTGTGTGTGTGTGTGTGTGTGTGTGTGTGTGCGTGTGTGTGTGTGTGCGCGCGCGTGTGAAAGGGACTAAAACTGACCATCCAGAAAATGATAACAGGCATTTGCAAAATCAATTCTTGCAAATCTGATTGTATTAAGATAACTCATATAGCGTCTTATTTTGCAGTAGAAACGGCTGTAGAGAAAATGTTTAGTAAGGTTAAAATTCGATACTCTGTACATCTCCCTCTCTATCCTCCTCCTCCTCCTCCTCCTTCGCCTTTCACTTTCCTGTCCTCTCCCTCCCTCCCTCTCTCCCCTCCTCTCTTCTTCCCTCTTCGTCTCTCCTTTACCTCCTTCCCTCCCCTACTCTTCCTCCCTCCCTCCCCCCTCCCTTAACCTTTCACGCATTTTCCTCCTCCTCTCCCTCCATCCTCCTTAACTCCCCTTCTCTCGTCCATCTGCCTCCCCTCCTCCCTCCCTCCTTCCCGCTCTCTTGCCTCTGTCCCCTCTCCATCTCTCAATCTCCAATTTCCTTCCCTCCGCCTCATACCTATTCTGTATTTCTGTCTTTCGGTTTATTTACCTCCCTCCCTCCTCCACTGTCCTCCCCCCCCCCCCTCTCTTCCTTAACACCCTCAGCCCCATTCCCTCCGTCCTCTCTCCATCTCCTTTTCTGACTCCATCTCTCCTTCCTTTTATTTTTTCCATGCCCTCCTCATCTCCCTCCCTCCACTCCCCTTCTCTCCCTCCCTCCCTTCCTCCCCTTCGCTCTCCCTCCACACCCTTCCCTCTATTCCCTTTCCTCCCTCTATCCCTCCCTCCACTTTCCTTTCCTCCCTCCCTCCACTCCTCATCTCCCTCCCTCCACTTCCCTTTCCTCCTTCCCTCCACTTCCCCTTCCTCCCTACCTCCCCTCCCCTCCCTTCCCTTCCCTGCTTCCCCTTCTTCCCTCCCTCCCCTCCCCTTCCTCCCTCCCTCCACTTCCCCTACCTCCCTCCCTCCCCTCCCCTCCCTTCCCTTCCCTCCTTCCTCATCTCCCTCCCTCCCTCCACTCCCCCTCCCTCCCTCCCCTCGAATTCCCTCTCAAGCCTAAGGAGGAGCCTCAAGGAGCGGCCTTCGCCATCTTGAGGGTGAGTCACCGCTTTCTTCGATGGGGACCTCTTTCCACGCGTGTACCTTAAGG
>NC_061857.1:23427581-23430081 GCF_019202785.1 Penaeus chinensis
AGACGAAAGGAAGGCGTAAAGGAAGAGCAGAATGGAAAGCAATGAAGCCACGGAGAGAGAGAAGGAAAAAGGAGGGAGAGAGGGAATGATAAAACAGAAAAGAGGGAAAATAAAAGTAAGAAGGGCGAAAGAAAAAAAAAATAAAGGGAAAGTCGGGGTAAGGGAGAGGGGGAGAAGAGGGGTGAGGGAGGAGAGGGGGAAAGGAGGGGTAAGGGGGGAGATGGACGGGAGGGGGGAGGGGATTGGTATCTCGTCAACATCCACCTGTTGGGTACAGAAGGAGCAGAGTACATGTGATACAAAGAAAGTGTACTTTCCTTTGTTCTGTAATATTACTCATTCTCCTTGCGTTCTCTTTATCGCAGGTGGATCTCTCTCTCTCTCTCTCTCTCTCTCTCTCTCTCTCTCTCTCTCTCTCTCTCTCTCTCTCTCTCTCTCTCTCTCTCTCTCTCTCTCTCTCTCTCTCTCTCTCTCTCTCTCTCTCTCTCTCTCTCTCTCTCTCTCTCTCTCCCTCTCCCTCTCCCTCTCCCTCTCCCTTTCTCCCTCTCCCTCTCCCTCTCCCCCTCCCTCTTTTTTTATCTCCATCTCTCTCTCTCTCTATATATATATATAGATAAATATATATACACACTTTTATACACACACATATATATGTATGTATATATATATATTTAAAAGTGTGTATATATGAATATATAATATATATAATTTATATATAAAATATATATACATATATATAACATGCATATATAAATACATACATGTATATATACATATATATTTTCTTTCTTTTATACGCACACAAATATATATGTATGCATACATATATATATGCATGTATGCATACATATATATGCATATATATTACATGTGTATGTATATACATATATACATACATATATACACACAAACACAAACATATACAAACGAGTGTGTGTATATATATATATATATATATATATATATATATATATATATATATACGTATATACATACATATATGTACATAATATATAGATTGCTATATACAAATACTTATACACATATATGTAATTTTTTATATCTATATACATATACAAAATATATATGCATATATCTAAATACATATGCATATATCTAAATATATACATGTATGCATATGATTCTACAGTTTAGAATGATGAAGATAATTATTTAGCAATCACATTACACAATTTCTAGAGTTTCGTACATGTCGTTAATGTGTAATACAAGTTCCCTCACTATATATATGCCGATTAACTGAAGACTCACTTAATTCTCAGAATCAACCCGATAAAAGGAATAAATGGGTTTTAAGGATATTATGCAGTGTAATATTAAATGGCATAAAACAAGATACAATTCTTCACTTTGGTTTGAAGTAATTCGGAGACACCAAAATTATATTGATTATGGTAGTTCAGATTTGTTGTGAATAAAATTTGGAAGTATACACAAAATTTGCTGGCACTCATTAATACACACACACACACAGAAAGTAGATAGATGTATATGTATGTATGTATGTATGTATGTATGTATGTATGTATATGTATATATTTCTCTCTATCTTTTACACACACATACGTAGATATATGTATAAATATAAAAGAGAATTCATTCCCACATGTGTCATCTTTTAAGCCATCTATTGAAACGCTGGAAGTCAGCAAAAGACCCGCTGACGGTGGCCCTAAGGAGTGTCTTGAGCCGTGTGTGGCCGATCTGCCGATACACGAAATCAGTGTCGTTGGAAACTGGGACAAGAGAGGGAGACGGGGGGGGGGGGGGGGAGACAGGGGATTGAGGTATGTATGAAATAAAGAGACTGAAAAGAGAATTTTCGAAAGAAGGAGGAGGTAATATAGAATATATATTTTTCTTTCTTTCTTTCTTTTTCTTTTTTGTTGTCTAAGTATTGGCTATGGTCCACACCTTGAAGAGACTAGAATAGGGTATATCTGAAATATAACAGAAGCGAAAGAAGGTAGGGGAAGGGAAATAAGATTAAGAGAGAAGGTATGGAAGAGAGTGGAAAAGGCACAATAACTAAATGGAGCAAAACACACTGTAAAGTCGTTGTAAAGGAAATTAAATAAGAAAAAAGAAAAAAAAAGATAATAAAGATTTTGTACAAAAAACTACGACTAACAAAAACTTCCGAATACCAAAAAAAAATTATAGATAAATAAAGACTAATATTTTACGTAGGATAAAGAGATACCCCCCCCCCCCCCCACAATACATTTCCTAAAAAAACGAAAGAAAAAGACGAGATGGCAAAAAAAAAAAAAAACGAAATAAAACAAAATGTCATCGGGTTGCGTGTTCAAACCGCGCACCAAAGACTCTATAAAAATACGTATTCCAAACTAACACTTATATTATTTACAAACGCTATTTTATCGCTTAACCTCACCTTTGTCTTTCTTTTTGTAAGAGAAAGGCTTGCTTTTATTATTAACATACGTATCATTTCTTTCTCCTTGTCTTATTTACT
>NC_061857.1:23435081-23437581 GCF_019202785.1 Penaeus chinensis
CAATACATAACTATATCTATTCATACACATCTATATTTATCAATACATATCTATATCTACCCATACATATCTATATCTGTAACTATATCCATATCTCTAATTAAGTAAATATATGCAAATATCTTCCGGATAAACATATCTACATAACATTCCAACATTCCATTCATACATAACCCCGCATCAGGCACCCTACTCGCCCGAAATAATTTCAATAACTAATTTCCAAGGACGAGAATTCCACGTACCAACCCCCCTCTACTTCTTCCCTATGACGTCATCAGGTACGTACCAACCCCCCTCTACTTCTTCCCTATGACGTCATCAGGTACGTACCAACCCACCTCTTCTTCTTCCCTGTGACGTCATCAGCGTTAATCAGAACCTAGGGTGTATCCATTCAAAGCGAAGTTGTCTTTATGTGTTCGTGATCTGACTAATGATCACTGTTGTATTATGTATGTAAAGTATGTGAGTGAGAGAGAGAGAGAGAGAGAAAGAGATGGTTTTGAGTGTGCATTTGTGTGTGTGTATGTGTTTGTATGTTTGTTTCAATGAGTTATTGTTTATATTATGTTAAGAATATAAATACTTAATAATATTAATATGCCGATAGATTATAGACAAGTTGTAAGAAAACAAATAAAAAATAAATATTTGAAATTGCGTCTTATTATTTCAATATGATCGAAATCTACTATTCTGTCAAATCGGTTATTATCTATAGGCCTACTTTACCAGCTTTTATTGATAATTTCACTAAAATATAGATTACTTTGTTACTGCTTTGTATTTTACTGTGTAAGCGTAGTTCTCAATTTTTTCTTTCTCAGTTTAGTAAATAATATCGTTGCTAATTTCCAACTACTTATATTTGATTGGTTTATCTATCTATCCATCTATCTATCTGTCTATCTATTTATCTGTCCATCTACCTATCTATCTATCTATTTATACATCCATCCATCCATCCACCCACCCACCCACTCACCCACCCACCCATCCATCCATCCATCCCTCCATACACCCACCCACCCACCCATCCATCTATCCATCCATCCATCCATCCATCCATCCATCCATCCATCCATCCATCCATCCATCCATCCATCCATCCATCCATCCATCCATCCACACCGATCCCTCCATCCATCTATCCCTCCCTCCCTCCCTCCCTCTCTCCCTTCCTCCATCCCTCCCTCCCTCCCTCCACCCACCCACCCCTCCCCCCACCCACCCACCCCTCCCTCCACCCACCCACCCCTCCCTCCACCCACCCACCCATCCCTCAACCCACCCACCCCTCCCTCCACCCACTCTCTTTCTCTCTCTCTCTCTCTCTCCTCTCTCTCTCTCTCTCTCTCTCTCTCTCTCTCTCTCTCTCTCTCTCTCTCTCTCTTTCTCTCTTTCTATCTATCTATCTATCTATCTTTCTCTCCCCCTTCTTCTCTTCTTCTCATATATACATACATACATTCTAGAAATCCATATATAAGTATATTGTAAAGGGATTATAAAACATATTTACCATATTGTATAATATATTTATATACTGTTTTTGTCGTATCAGGTTTCAATTAATTAAGACAATTAACCTAACTGTCAAGTAATAAATACTCCTAAAATATTGCAAAATATTTATACAGGTTAATAGGGTTTTTACATATGTTTATTTCTGTATTTAATAGTCGGTTTCCTCGCACCCCCTTACTTTAAGGCGCATGCGCGTTGTTAAGCCTCACCTCACCTTCGCCTCGTGAGTAAAATTCGCAATTAATTAATACGTTAATTCGTATAGTGTAGCATATTGTTCTAAGTACAGTGAATCCAATATATTTACTTTGTTTATTTCTTGTATTTCCAGTCATTTTACGCCAGGCCCCCTGAGGGTAATCGGAGCAGCGCCGAGCTTAAACAAGCCCCGTGGTACCTAGGCCGTTTGACACGCTCGCTTAGATGTGGATATTTACATTTGATATTTTTGTGTTTGTACTTTGGTGAATTTATATGGTAAAGGGTATAAGATCCCTTTCATATCCCCATTTCAATGAAAGTTAATAACATAATTGGGTGATGCAATTAATTCAGTGACGAAGCACACCATTTTAAACTAAAGATCTTTTATACACACACACACACACACACACACACACACACACACACACACACACACACACACACATACGCACGCACACACACCACGCACGCACGCACACACACACACACACACACACACACACACACACACACACACACACACACACACACACACACACACACACACACACACACACACACACACACACATATATATATATATATATATATATATATATATATATATTAAGTTTTCCTCTGTCTGTTTGCCTCTGTCTCCCTCCCTTTAACTAAATTATTTTCATCATTAATCCCTCCTTCCTCTTCCCCTCCCTCCCTCCCTCCTTCTCTCCTTCCCTTCCTCCCTCGCCTCCCTCCTTCCCTCCCTCCCTCCCATTTTCTTTAT
>NC_061857.1:23442581-23445081 GCF_019202785.1 Penaeus chinensis
CATTTACCCCTCTTCGCCTCCCCCCCTATTTCTTCCCCTTGCCCCTATCCTACCTTCCTCTCCCTCTCCTTCACAAGTGCCTTACTTCCCCCCCTTCTTACCCCTTCTTATCCCTTCCCCTTCCCCACGAGTTCGCTCTCCTCTCCTCTCCTCCTTCCCTTCTTTCGCTCTTCTCACTTCCTTCCCCTCCTTCCCTCGTTTCCTCCCTTCCTTCCCCCCTTCCCCTACCCCACGACTTCCCTCCCCTCTCCCGTCCTTCCCATTCTCCCTTACCCCTCTCCTTCTCCTCCCACCCTCCTCCCATAGATATTTCCCCTAGACACCCCTTTCCCCCCAGACAGTCGCCTCTAGACACATACTCACCCTAGGGAAAGTCCCCGACCAGAGCCAGACAGAGGGTCTCGCCAGTATGAAATCATGTCGATTCGGACCTCCAGCTACAGTTCGGTTGTTTGTCGTCGTCAGTCGTTCTCCGGTCGGATTCTGAACCCCCGTGGCTGAAGTCCTGAAGTCACAAGGTTCTCGAGGTGGCGATGGTATATGCTCGGAACATCCTGAATTGGTGGTTGGGAGGAGGAGGGGGGGGAAGTGGTTGGGGGGAGAGGCAGGTGTCTTGGTTTATTTCGCTGTTAGTGAGTCTGCTTCTGCGTCTCGGATCCTCTAATTCCCCTCCACATACACACACACACACACAAGGAGAGACAAAAATCAGACAGCGAAAGTGAAAGCAGAAAAGAGAGAGAGAGAAAGAGAGAAGAATGAGACAGCGAGAGAGTGAAAGAACGAAAAGAGAGAGAGAGAGAAATGAATGAGCCAGCGAGCGAGCGAGAGAGAGAGAGAGAGAATGATAGAGAGAGAGAGAGAGAGAGAGAGAGAGAGAGAGAGAGAGAGAAATGAATGAGGCAGCGAGAGAGAGAGAGAGAGAGATAGAGAGAGAGAGAGAGAGAGAGGAATGAGACAACGAGAGAGTGAAAGAACGAAACAGAGAGAGAGAGAGAGAGATTAAGTTCAGTTCAATTACAAAGGGAAGCTTAGAGACAGACCTATAAATGTAGATAGAGTTGCAGATGAAATAGGAGAGGATGATAAATAGATTAATAGACGAAAGGACGTATTTCAACATCTATCTCTGTCTATCTGTCCAGCATCTGAAACCATCTTCTTATAAATATATATTTTTTTATTTCTCTACCTCATTATCGATCTTGTCTATCTATCTTATTCTCTCGCCATGGCCTTTTAACTATATTTTTCTGTCTCCATATTTATATTTATATAGATATTTATATAAAGTGTATCCTTTACAAAGATGCTTTTACTCGTACATCGATAAAGACAACATCTATTTATCCATCTATTGGTCTCCCTATCAAACTACAGGGATATATATCTATTGCCTGCACTTTTTATCCCTCTATTTTGCATTTTTACTTGTTTGTTTGTGGGTTTCTTTTTGCTGGGGTGAAAAATTTGATATCACGTGTTGACCATTTATTGATCTGTGCTTTGATGACGTCACTCTGAGCGAGACGTAGATATGCCACGCCCATTGAATGCTTCTGCTCCATTTTTAGCGATGTTTCTCTCTATCTCTCTCTCTGTTTATCATTCTCTCTCTCTCTCTCTCTCTCTCTCTCTCTCTCTCTCCTCTCTCTCTCTTCTTTTTCCCCTCGGGCTGCTGTCTTTCTTTCTCTCTCTTTCCCTCCCCATCCTTTCTCTCTCTTTCTCTCTCTCTCTTTTTTTTTTTCCCCTCTCTCTTCTCCTTCTCTCTTTTCCCTCACTCTCTCCCTCTCTCTCTCGTCTCAAAAACCCCTCTCTCTCTCTCTCCCCTAATCTCCTTCCTCTTTCCCCTCCTTCCACTCTCTCTCCTCATCTCTCTCTCTCTCTCTCTCTTCTATTTTTCTCTCTTTCCTTTCCCCCCTTAAACTTTTTCTTTCTCCTCTCTTCTCTCTCCTCTTCTCTCTCTCTCTCTCTCTCTCTCTCTCTCTCTTCACCCCATCCCCCTTCCCCCCTCTCTCTCTCTCCTCTCCTTTTCTCTCTTTCTCGCCTTTCTCTCTCTCCTCTCTCTCCTCTCTCTCCTTTCCTTTTCTTTTTCTCCTCTCTCTCTCCTCTCTCTCTCTCTCTCTCTCTCTCTCCTCTCTCACTCGCTCGGGCTGTTTTTCTGTCCTTTTCTCTTCCTTTTGTCTGTCTGGGTTTTTCGTAGTGTGTGGTGGTTTGTAATGTTGTATGATATATGTGGATATATATATATATATATATATAAATATTGTTTTGGTCTTTCATTCAGAAAAAAGAGAGAAAAAGAGAGAGAAACAGACAAAACAAGTGACAGAGAGAGAAAGACAGAGACAAAGACAGACAAAGAAGGACAGAGGCAGAGACAGGGACAGACAGAGACAGACAAAGACAGAGAGAGAAAGACAGAGACAGAGATAGAGAGAGAGAAAATCAATCCAACAGACAAGAGACGGAGACACAGAAGGCGAGAAAGAGAGGGAAA
>NC_061857.1:23450081-23452581 GCF_019202785.1 Penaeus chinensis
ATATAATATAATATATATATTTATAAGAAAAACAGAAAGAAAGAAAGAATGCGAGACAAAATAAAAGCAGAATCGGGAATAGAAAGAAAAACAGAAAGAAAGAAAGAATGCGAGACAAAATAAAAGCAGAATCAGGAATAGTAAGAAAAAAAGAAAGGCAGACGATAAAGAAAACAGTATACTTTCAACACACCAAACAATAATGACGTCATTAGGGTATTAATATTAGTGTTAATCAAACGTAAAATAACAGATTGATAACCATTATCATTCTTATCAACTTTTTATTGATGCTCATTTTTACTGATATTATAAATATTATTTTTATTAGCGATATTATAGTCCTTATCATTATATCATTCCTTTCAATTATCACTATTGCTATTTAGTGACGTTTTAACAGTTTTATAAGTTATAAAAGACAAATGCTTAATGATAATAATAATGATAATGATAATGACAATGATAATTATGATAAACGTATAGTTAATTTCGTTTTTTTATTTATTTCCTTGTTTCTTTGTTTGTTTGTTTCTTTTCTTTTCTTATTTTATATTCTCGTTTTACTTTTCAAAATTCATGAACGGAAACTCATTTCATTCAGTTAATTTTTTTTTTTTCTTAATATCAACTTGATTCATCTTTTTCCATATCTTCGTCTGTTTATTTTTCTAGTTATAATCTGTTTTCTTTTCTTTTTTTTCTTTTCTTTTCGTATTTCCTTCTTTCTTCCGACACACAAGTTCCACTATTTTATTTCATATCATCGTAATTTCCACCAATAATCTTATTATACTTTTTGTTTGTTTTTTCTCTTTCATGCTTTATCTTTCTCTCTCTTTCTTTCGTTCTTTCTTGTTTTGTATATTTTGTCTTTTCCTAACTTACTTTCATTTTCTACCTCTATTTTATTATCCTATGTCAATTTTTTTTTTTCATTCTCATTTACTCATTCTTTCTCATTCCCGTATATTTTCCCTATTATTCTCTTTATATTCTCCTTAATCATTTATTTCTCCTTTCTTCATTTTCTCTTTTTTTCGTTTTTTCTTTTTTTTTTTATATATTTCCTCCCCAATTATTTTACTCACATTTTCCTTCTCCTATTCTTCTCTTTCCTTATTCCCCCTTTTCCTTTTTTTCCCCTTTTCTTCATTCCTATTCCTCTCATTTACTTCGATTCTTCTTCTCTAATTATTTTCCCCTTCTTTATTCCTATTTTCATTTATCTCTTTTTCTCCTTCTCGTATCTTAGTCACTTTATTATTTTTATTTGTTTTTTCCACCTTTTCTCGTCCTTCCTTTGTTTCTTTCTTTCCTTATTAACCCCTCTTAATATTATATTCTCCTTCTATATTTATTTTTCCCTTCTTTCTCCTGTTCCCTTCTCTGATTCTCTTCACATTCTCCTCCTCCATTTTTTCCCTCCTTTTCGGTCTTGTTTTATTTGTTTTTTTTTTCAATTTTCTTCAGTTCCTATTCCCTTCCTTCTTATATCCTTCTCCTTTAATCCTTTTCCCTCTTTTTTATTCTTATTTTCCCTTTCATAATCTACTCACATTCTTCTTCTCCTGTATTTATTATCAGCTTTTTTCACCTTTCCTTCTTCTCTTTCGCTTTTTTTTTTTTTCTTTAATCCTGTCCCCTTCTACTTACATTTTCCTCCTCTTATATTTTCCCTTCTTTTTCATATTATTCTTTCTTATTCTTCTCATATTTTCCTTCTCCTTTATTTTTCTTATTATCTACCTCTCCACCTTTTTTTATTTTCTTTTTTTCCCCTTTTCTTCAATCCTGTCACCCCATCCCAGATACCCCCCCCCCCCCGTAAAAAGAAAGAAAAAAGAAAAAAGAAAAAAAAGAAAAAAGAAAAATAAGAAAGAAAAAAAAGAAAGAAAAAAAAAGAAAAAGAAAAAATAAAAAAGAAAAAAAGGAAAAAAATAAAAAGAAAAAAGAAAAAAGAAAAAAAGAAAGAAAAAAAGAAAAAAAGAAAAGGAAAAGAAAACAGAAAAAATAAAAATAGAAAAAAAGAAGAAAAAAGAATAAAAGAAAAAAAAGAAAAAAAGAAGAAAAAAAGAAAAAAAGAAAAGAAAGAAAAAAAAGAAAGAAAAAAGAAGAAATAAGAAAAAAAAAGAAAAAAAGCTAAAAGACAAAATGGAAAAAAGGGAAAAAAAAGAAAAATGGAAAAAAAAAGAAAAAAAAGAAGGAAAAAAGAAAGAAAAAGGGGAAAACAAGAAAATAAAGAAAAAAAAAAAATAAAGAAAAGAAAGAAAAAAGAAAAAAGAAAAGAAAGCAAAAAGAAGAAGAAGAAAAAATACATATATATATACATATATATATATATATATATATATATATATATACATATAATACGTTCGCATTACAAAATTCCAGCAACCGCTACACACACACAGGCCGACGCAGCTCCTGGTGTTAAATCCCAAAATTGCTCTTTTGATAGACTATTCGCAGAATCTAAAAGTCGGGGAACCAACCTCAC
>NC_061857.1:23457581-23465081 GCF_019202785.1 Penaeus chinensis
AAGCACACTGAACACCCTAACATCATTTCATTCCCCTTTCATTTCCTGCTGTCAGATCATTCAGTCCTAAGAACCTAAATAGTTTATCCTCAAAGCCAGCAGAAGTGTTAACAAATTTTGCAATTTTGTCACTGGATTTGACGACTGCTGATGGCGAGCCTTTTTTTTTTTTATACTTTTTAGCGGGGTTAGCGATCCAACTACTTTTTTAGGGGCCTTGTCTGAAAGGATATAATGTGCATTAGTTTTTCGAGTTTTGCGATATATTTTTCACTGTAATATTTCACTATAGAGTCAGCTCGTTAACTTGGAGGAAAAAAATATCAGGAAATAACTTTAATTAGCGACTTTGCGCTACTCTTTTACCTGGATCTAGCATCTTTTTTTTACCAAGAAAGTTGACAAATCTGCTACTTTTGTTTACACTTTAGCGTTGGATACGCCTCCATACTAACCTTGGCGGCATTATCTGTATACTTTAAAGACAGCGCAGCCTTATCTCCGTTAAGAGCCATACTTAAACGTTCATTGACACCTACTTTATGTCCTTTTAGTGTCGTAATATTCTCCGGTTTGATATCACAAACGGTGGTAATGTGTGTCGTGCGTCATTCGTCACTTATTATCTCGTATAAGGTTTCCTAGAAATTGTGGAGGGTGATTGGTGTTCCTAGAACCAATTCATTCCGCGGAATAAGTATGATTCTCTGTGTGCATATTGTCGAGTATATTTATCTGTATATCCTTTTTTCAGCAACCTGTAAATGTAGGAATGCGGTAACTATAGTGACAATATCTTACCTACATTTACATGCAGTCACATTAACAATCCCTCTTAAGTACGTAGTTCTACATAAAAAATGCATATTAACTATGTAGTTATGTGAGTCAGCTTTAAGTTATTTTAAATTCATCAAACAGATGTGGATATTTCGGTTAAATTCCCAAAGAAATCGATACGCGCTGTCTAGGCTGTTCTAATATTTATATTTCTGCTAACTGAAAAGCTGCGGATTATATCGTGTTTTATTGTTTTAAAATCACCGAAGAATTGCAATGTTTATGTAAAAGGGCTTCAGTTTCATATATTCTATACTATATAAGTGTATTAATACATATTCAGGCTAACTCTGCAATAATTTTTACGGTAACTGTTGATACCTAGACATAGCTATTAATATTTAGACAAAACCTATATCATTTTCCAAGTCAGAATTAACCCCACCCCCCAGAATATAATGGAAAAACGATACATCAATCACGAAATCACCACCAAGACACAACATAACAAATCACACGCACTACCACGTTGCACAACTCCCACCAACCATCTGCCTAAGTTACAAGCTGAAGACATGGCGTTATGGAATTACTTCGTCGCGTTACGAATACCCGCGTGAAGCCAAGGTCCAGCATAAGCCCAGGCAAGGGAGGCAGCAAGGCGTGGAAGAACAGTTACATACACAGCCGCTGCCGACCACGAATCAGCCCAGCGCGACACATCCGTCCTTGAAGTGTGTCTATCAGGTGTTGTTCTCCTTTATACACCTGTGACGTGGAGGGAATAAATGCATTCATGAACATTTATATATGAGCGTATGATTATTTCATTAGTACGTATATGAATACAAGGTATGTACACGCGTATACATTCATTCACGAGATACTAACATTCACGTAGTTCTCTACACGTGTACACATGTACTCATGAAGTAAAAACGCTCATACTTGTACACTTACTCCTCTCCCAATACGTAAAAGTTTGTTCATCAAGGAAACCAAATCTGCTGTTTCAAATTAGCCAAACTCTTTATGCGATCCCAACTAGGTGTTTAACACAACCCAAATCCTAAGTTTAAAAGTATTTAACATATGGCATGCTTCGATTCTAATTAAGAGACTGAGTGTGTACCCAATAGCCCAACACATAGACCCATTAACACGTTGCATTGCCACAAGGTACACACACCTAACAATGAAGCAGATTTAAGTACCCAAACTATTGGACTAATCCAGACGAAAATACCACAGGGGTCGTACCAGGAAAGGGTACAAATACCCGGATGATGAGGACAAACAATGCACTCTCATCGATTCCAGTAACAAAGAGAAACGGCGGAGAGTTGAAGAAAGTTATAGGAAACACGAGGGTCTGCAAACGCATGAATAAGCTTTGGAGTCGAGACCTAAACTCAGCGAGATGCCTCACCTTGCATCTAATAGCCACGATCCCTGTCATGCAACCTCAGCGACCAAAAATGCAGTAGCAGGGGCGTCCGCTTGCCGATTAGAGAGGCCGGAGTTACTGGTTGCTTGGAGAAGAAAATAAATCTCCCAAAAATCGTAAGATTACATTTTTGTTTAGTTAAAGGATTTCTTTATTTTTCGAAGGCAGGTTTAGGGTAAATATCAAGATTTTTTGTCTCCAAGATGAACGTAGGCCTAAGAAAGCGCAAAAATATCCCTCATCCTGATAGTACTTGGACCCCGAGGAAAAGACAAAAGATGCCCGCCATGTGTGCAGGCCTTTAGGTGCAGGCCGCGCTGTCGATCCCTTGTTGATTTCACGGCGTTGCAGCCCATGTCCATTGATTATTCTGAATCTAAAAATATGTTGCAAAAGGACTCCAAGACTAGGGAATTGGATTTAAAACTGCATGTTGCGTGGATAGAGCGCCGGCTAGAACGCATCTCGCTGGCCGGGTGCCTAGCAATGACGTCAGCCTGTACGAAGCGGGCGAAAAAGGATGAATATTTCTCGCTCCATTTGTCCCCCGTGCGAAAATTCGTACTTGAAGACGATGAGACACGCGACGTTTCCCTATAGGATTTCGAAGAGTAAAACGGAACGCTCCTTCGCTTGAGTCAGGGTTTGGTAGAGAGCTATGATATTGGGTTTCATACGATGCTCTCATTGATTTCACCGCCATGGTCGGTCGTGTCAACTCCGCGCTGCTTATAAATCGGAATTTGTAAAGTAATCTCTGATAACATAAATGCATATCCGTAGTTGTATCAGCGTGGAGTGTCCGCCCTACTTTATTCCAAGGAGCTCAGCCGAACAATTTAGACTGGGGTTCGTGAAATTGGCTGGTAATATTTAATACGCTGTCAGATATTCCCGCACATGGACTGCAAGCAGATGGGAAAGTACTCTAGAGACGAGATTCTACCACTACCTGTAAGAGTGCCGACCTTATCGGCTTGTACCATGTGATGACTTAGAAGGAACGGGTTTATGTGCTCAGTTGTTGTCAGGAAATTACTGCCGAGTAAAAACTACCTTCTCGATCCGGGCAAATACGTGCCAGTTTTGAAATGAGTGTATGTACGCGTCTGGTGAATGGGTACGTACACAGACAGACTGGCTGATCGACTGAGAAACTGAATGTCTAGCAGGTGTAACGATGATATGTACGTACATAGATAACAAATATAGTGGTGTATACCATATATAACAGAAACAATAATGGTATTTAATTACGAATCAGATAATGGACGGTTATCCTACACTACAATCCTCTCAGTTTCCCATTCGTCCTATTAGCCTTTAAATCACACCTTTACAAACAAGTAATTAGTTCCCAGACATCTAAGTTACAGGTGCCAGTTAAGCTAATTGAAACGTATGCTCGTATCCCCCCACCCTCTACACCCCCCCCCCCCACCTCACGCACAACATAACCATATTTCCTCTCGTTCTCAGAAGTTCATTCAGAAAGTTTGCCGCTCTCCAGATCCTTGTTTACAATGCTTCTTTTGTGTTTGTATCGACCGGAGTTTCGACTATTAGGGCGGGAGTGCGACGTCTGAGGGGATAGGAGCCTATATTTGTTTCTCTGTTTCGCCGTATTTTTCGAGTATTTTTAAATATTTTTTTCGTTTTATTTTCATTTCATTTGCTTTAATTGTAAGTATATTAATAATTATATTTTTGATTTCAGTAGTTTTACATTTTTTATCGCGAGAGATGTAGAGATAAATAATTAAGCACATATATAAATGTATATCCATATCTGTCTATATCATGATATAGGAACATCCATACTCATACAGACATAAACACACATACACATACGGAGACAGATAGATAGATAGGCAGGTAGATAGATGAGTGGATGTATAGATTGTTAGACTGATGTGGTTGTTTGTTTAATTAGATTATATCATTAATATCACACGATTTTATCTTGTGCAGAAAAAATAATACATGTAATATATTGTCCTTGAAATTTATCTGTTAATATTTGTAAACCAAGCCTCCAGTTACACAGCATTGTCTTACCCATAGGTTTCAAGAGGTAAGATATAATTTAAATAACATTTTGATATTCGTGAAACGCAGCACTGAAGGATAAGCAACCAAACACAGGTGGTCAGACGTTTCCAGAATATTCTATTGTATAACGCAGCCCGGGTGTACGAATCGCCAAGGTATTGTATGTAAAATCAGAGAGGTAAAAAAAAAAAAAATAATGACGTTGTTTTAAATATTTCTATGGAAGGCGTTCACTGTTTATTTAGAAATATTAGACTTTGATGATACTTTTACCAGCGAAATGAATTTGATTTTTGTTTTCGCTTGTAAATTATATCATGTCGATTTTATGACATTTCATATATTATCTTACATTTGTTAACTTCTCACTGATTTAAATTGAATTAAGGTTTTACTAAATCCGTTATTTGTTTTGGTTTCTTTCCGCCTAATTTGCATGCATGGAAGAAGCAGCCGTAGTATTGATAAAACGAACTCACACGGTTCTTGCAACTTGCATTTAGAACAGCTGACGTATAGCAGGTGAATTCATAAACAGATTCTTGAGAATTGCCACTACATCATCTCGAGAGGTGTTCGCTGCTGTCACTAAGATTTACATCTGAGGGAAAGTAATATTTGTGCACGCAGACACACACACACACACACACATACACAAACACGCACACACACACACACACACAGACACGCACACGCGCACGCACGCACGCACGCACGCACACACACATACACACACACACACACACACACACACACACACACACACACACACACACACACACACACACACACACACGCACACACACACACACACACACTCATAGATAGATAGATAGATACGTGCGTGTGTTTATGCTCGTGTTCGTATGTGAGTATGTATGTGTGGACGCGTGTATATCCCCCCAAAATAATGATTTCATTGTCACAAGACGAATTCCTCACATATTCTGGAATGTTCTACACAAGTTTCCCCAACTGAGGAATATGAAACAAAAAGGTTTCCCAGCCAAAGAAAAGCCAGACCGGCTGTCTTTAAACGTCGTGGAAATTTCTAATTAAACCGGAAAACTTGAAATGAAAAAAACAAAAAAAAACAGCCCCGTTATTTTTATATCTGTTATCTGCGGCGGGAAACCTGCTTATTAAATAGTTTAATCGTCTGTGATTCTCTCTTTCTTTTTAAAGCAATTCTGTTATTGAATTTCATTTTAATTTTGTTATTGTTATCATTATCAACTGGTGTTACTATTGTTATTATTGTCAGTGCAGTTGTTATGTCGGTAATATTAGTATTTTTTGTTATATTTGATTTTATAGGCAATGACGTCACTATAGATATACAGATAGACTTGATGACTGACAAATAGATAGACTGAGAGTTAAAAAATATGCATAGGTAGTTAGAATTGGCATTGGAGATATAAACTGACTGATAAATCCAGTAATAGATAGATAGACAGAAAAATAAACATGGTATTGGAGTGATAGATGAACAAATATATCTAATGCCAAATAAAGTTTGATTTACTGTTATATGTTACCTGGGGGGGGGGGGGAGATGAAAGAAAGAATGGCTGACTTTGACGGATAACATACGTCGATATACAGATATATGTTTCAGATACTGGTCAGAAATACATACTTGCACATTTGCATATAGTATCAACTTCCTTTTGTTGTATTCAAATTTACCATTATTACAAGAGTTACCTGTATTCTATAATCATTATTATGATCATATTAACGATAGTGAGGGTAAGCAATGTCTTCCTATATAAGTATTATTCTCAGTATCTGTTTGGAATGGCAGTATGAATGAGAAATGAATGTTATTGGTATAAGGCCTGTAATTTACCCTGTGTTTTGTATATTGCAATTTGGTGAAAGATCTAAAAGTTAGGAATGAAGAGGAAATTTTGAAATTAAAAATAAGAATGGGGATGAGAAAGACTGGCAGGAAACGAAAAAATGAAGACAGACAGAGTGAGAGAAACAGAGAAAGAAAGAAAGGGAGAATAAAATAAGAAACAAGAAATATCGATAGATAGCAGAAAAAAAAAAGACACTGAAGGAGAAATGAATCTTCCTTGAAGGATATATCACTAAACACAAAATGACCCTCAGCTTTTATGCATATTAATTCGGGAATAACAACCGGCGGAGAATAAATGACAAGCGTGTGCGTGTGCGTATGTGTATGTGTGTGTGCGTGTGTGTGTGTGTGTGTGTGTGTGTGTGTGTGTGTGTGTGTGTGCGTGTATCTTTGTGTCTATACATTCGTAGATACACAAATATGCACATGAGATATTAAAAATACTAAAAACCTCTACCTCGAAATCCTGGCCGCCAGACGTCACTAGCGTATGGGAAAAAAATCAACGTTAGCGGGTTGGTGTAGAGTCGTTCTTTTGGTTCTTTTTTTTTTTTTTTTTTTTTCTTGCGTTGAATGTGATAAGGATGATGATGTTGATTAGCAATGTTGATAGCTAAGAACTATGATGATGTTGAGTTGTAATGTTGATAGCTAAGAACCATGATGATGGTAATAATAATAAGCTTCATTACAGTCACTGATAATAGCAATAAGAATAATGACAGTTGTATTAACATCAATTGCGAGAGCGCTGGCTTTGCAATCGCAAGGTCCTGGGATCGTCCCCGGTCGCCCCTCTCAGTCGACTCAGCTGTGACGGAGGACTGGTATGCTGACGTTAGCATCCTGGGGTCGAAGTCGGGCCGGAATAGAACTGGCCACCTTACCGCATTA
Organism: Penaeus chinensis; assembly: GCF_019202785.1. Classification (NCBI taxonomy): domain Eukaryota; kingdom Metazoa; phylum Arthropoda; class Malacostraca; order Decapoda; family Penaeidae; genus Penaeus; species Penaeus chinensis. The sequence continues at coordinate 23,464,628 of NC_061857.1, forward strand.
TCCCATGTCCCTTAAGTCCATTTGGATGTAGGGCCGACGAAGACAGTGGTAATGATGATCATCATAATTTTAAATTCACAATGACGGGGTTTAATATGCCTTACAACTAATAAAACACCTTGGGATTTTCGTTTCACCAAATATTTATGCGATAGCTCTAGAAATCTCAAACTCATATACTAGGAAGTGAGCTTTCCTTGAGAGTTTCTATATTGACAACATATATATATATATATACATGTATATACAATATATATATACGTGTGTGTGTGTGTGTGTGTGTGGGTGGGTGTGTCGTGCGCGTGCGCACGTGGGTGTGTATCGTGTGTGCGTGTGTATATGTGTGTGTGTGTGTGTGTGTGGGTGTGTCGTGCGCGTGCGCACGTGGGTGTGTATCGTGTGTGCGTGTTTGTATATGTGTGTGTGTGTGTGTGTGTGTGTGTGTGTGTGTGTG
>NC_061857.1:23470081-23472581 GCF_019202785.1 Penaeus chinensis
GCGAAGCTGACACCTGTAGCTGAAGTACACCCGAACCTATCATGATACAATCTGTGATGACTCGGAAACGAGTGTTTGAAGAAGGGTTATACGTGCCGAAAAGCCTGGTATTCAAAGGTCATTCTTGAAAAACATTAGGAAATGCTTCATATAACAATCCAGTATGTAAAGAACAACAACAACAACAACAACAACAACAAAAACACAGAATAATAAGATAAAAGAAAAGGAAAATACGAGAATTTTAAAGGAAAACGCGAAACAAAGTGAAGCACACATAACGACATAGGCACATGACCTAAACTTAATAGCACGGGTATGTGATCAAGGGCCTCACCCAGCAAGTATTACTACCCTAGCAAGCACACGTAGTGAAAGAAGGCAATCTCAGATCTACAGGTCACAGAGTACAACCATGTGCCCGGGGAAGACTTGGACTTATACCCTTCGCTAAAGTACCGGCGGTCTGTCACTGTGATAAATCGGACTGTTATGTATGACTAACTGGGCCCACCTCTTTCTCTCGCTCTCGCTCCCTGTCTCTTTCTCTGACTGTCTTCCTGTCTGTGTATTTGTCTGTCTATGTCTCAGTTTCTCTCTCTCTCTCTCTCTCTCTCTCTCTCTCTCTCTCTCTCTCTCTCTCTCTCTCTCTCTCTCTCTCTCTCTCTCTCTCTCTCTCTCTCTCTCTCTCTCTCTCTCTCTCTCTCTCTCTCTCTCTTTCTCTCTGTTTCTGTCCCTCTGTTTCTGTCTCTCTCTCTCTCTCTCTCTCTCTCTCTCTCTCTCTCTCGCTCTCGCTCTCTCTCTCTCTCTCTCTCTCTCTCTCTCTCTCTCTCTCTCTCTCTCTCTCTCTCTCTCTGTTTCTGTCCCTCTGTTTCTGTCTCTCTCTCTCTCTCTCTCTCTCTCTCTCTCTCTCTCTCTCTCTCTCTCTCTCTCTCTCTCTCTCTCTCTCTCTCTCTCTCTCTCTCTCTCTCTCTCTCTCTCTCTCTCTCTCTGTATTGTGAAAGAAGGATTATAGATTAGTGTTGTATGGTATAAAGTAATAAAACTGTTTCTCTTCAATATGTTTATTTTGGGATGTATTGTTTTGCTTTGCGTGATAGAAAGGAGGTATATAAATAGTGTCCCTTTGCGCAACATAATAATGGTTTCATTCCATGGATGTTTCCTTATAAGATATCATGTTTAAGGTTTATCATAGATCCAAAAGGGCGGCAGATAAAACGATATCATATTCATGTTACTCTCAATGACGGCGTAAACAAACCAGGATTATTTAGATTTAAAATAAAGATAAATATCAGGAACGTGTAAACAAACTCTCTCTCTCTTTCTCTCTCTCTCTCTCTCTCTCTCTCTCTCTCTCTCTCTCTCTCTCTCTCTCTGTGTGTGTGTGTGTGTGTGTGTGTGTGTGTGTGTGTGTGTGTGTGTGTGTGTGTGTCTCTCTCTCTAGTAATCGACTGATTAATTTATCTATTAATCTTAGTTTCTCTCTCTCGTTTCTCCCCCCCCCCCTTTCTCTCTCTTTCTCTCTCTCTCTCTCTCTCTCTCTCTCTCTCTCTCTCTCTCTCTCTCTCTCTCTCTCTCTCTCTCTAGTAATCGACTGATTAATTTATCTATTAATCTTAGTTTCTCTCTCTCGTTCCCCCCCCCCCCCTCTCTCTCTCTCTCTCTCTCTCTCTCTCTCTCTCTCTCTCTCTCTCTCTCTCTCTCTCTCTCTCTCTCTCTCTCTCTCTCTCTCTCCTTTTTAGCCTGAAATGAACTGTTTCCATGATAGCCATGAATAACGGCTAGATTCGCGTGATTCATCCTACTAACCTTCTAGCTTGAATGAGGAAGTAAAAAAAGGTGTATTATTATCACGAGTCATTTCAGGTCCTACTTTTTTACCCTAATTTTGGAAAAGAGCGAAGTAGCTCTGTCTTCTTAAATATTTAGGGTTTGTTTAAATAAGTCGTGAATGTGTTTATGATTTTCGTGAATTCACATATGTACTTTTTTTTTTTACCTGAATGTAATGCATTATACTGATAGCTTGTTCGTCCTCAGGTTAATGCGTAAGAGTAAATATCCTGAGTCTTGGTTAAATTTACCTAGGGTAATGTAGTAATGCAACATCTACTCTCCGTGTAAATACATCCAGAAAATGTGCAGACTGACCGTCCAGAGAAGTATGGCATCTATACATAACACCGCGAAAACACTAATATTCAATTGCAATGGATTTCAAACCTCCTCAAGCAAGCAGACGGCCATTATTGAGTGTCATTCCCTATCAACACTCTCTGTGGCACTGACAAGCACTTTAGTGGGCCTGGAGAGTGGACAAAAGAGCGAGAGAATGGCTGCATGGCAACTCGAGGGCTGGCACCCGCGTCTGACAGCGGTTCAGAACCAGTCTGCCACCTCAGTCTGCCTCTGACACTGTGAGAGGAAGCATCCCTCTCCGGCACTCTCGGCGACCTCTGGTCACGCACACACTAGTCGTGTTGTTTATGTAAAG
>NC_061857.1:23485081-23487581 GCF_019202785.1 Penaeus chinensis
TACAATTAAAAGGGATTGGGGGAGGGGGAGAAAAGATCGAAGAGGAATTGGGAGCAGGGGAAGGGGGAGGGAGAGAAAAAAGAGAAAATAAATTGGGGAGGAAGAGAAATAGAGAAGAGGAATGGGGGGGAGAGGAGATGGGAGATGAAAGATGAATAAGGAGAAGGAGAGAGAAGTCAGGGGCAAAGAGGAGAGAGTAAAGAAGAAGGGAAAGAGAGAGAAAGTAAGGCAAAGAGGAAAGAGGCATAAAGAAGGAAGAACCAAAGAGAGGAAAGAGAAGGAAAGGGGGAAAAAGCGAAGATGTAAAGGGGAAAAGGGGATAAGGAAGAGGAAACCGAGAAGGGAGGAGAAGAGTAGAAAAGGAGAAAGGAAGGAATAAATCGGAAAGGGAGGAAGAAAGAAGGGAAAAAGAGGGGTAAGAGAAGGGACGAGAGTGAGGGAGAGGGAAAGGGGAGAGAGAGTGAATAGGAGAGGGAGTGAATAGGAGAGGAAGGGAAGAGGGAAAGGAAAGAGGAAAACGCGAAAAAATAATGGAGGTTAAAAAGGGGGTATGGGGAAGGAAACCGAGTAAGGGAGGGGGGGAAGGGAGGGAGAGGGAGAGGGTGAGGGAGAGGGAGGGGGAAGGGAGAGAGAGAGAGAGAGAGAGAGAGAGAGAGAGAGAGAGAGAGAGAGAGAGAGAGAGAGAGAGAGAGAGAGAGAGAGAGAGAGGGGGGGGGGGGGAGAGAGAGAGAGAAAGGTTTTAGGCCTAATGGGATTCTCATTACGTCTGAACTCATTGAAGAAGTGTCGATGGAAAAGAAAGAGACTTAGATATGAGTTTTCCCTTTTTCTTATTTCCTCTTTCATACATTTTTCATCACTTCTTCTTCTTCTTTTTCTTCTTCTTCTTTGTTTTCCATTTTTATGCCCTGTGTCTCCCTTTTTTCTTTCTTTCCTTTTTTCTAAAAGTGCGTGTGTGTGCGTGCGTGCGTGTGTCTGTGTGGGTCTGTGTGTGTTTGTGTCTGTGTGATGTCTGTGTGTGCGTGTGTGTGTGTGTGTGTGTGCACGCTTCACATCCGTCCCCCAAGGTCTTTCATCTTCCTCATTCCATTCTCCTCGCCCCCCCCCCCTCCTAGCCCTAGTCCCTTCCCCTACCTCCTCCACCCATATCCTTACTTCCCTATCTTTACCTCCCTCTCCCCTTCCCTATCTCTACCTCCCTCTCTCCTTTCCTTATATTCTTCCCGAGCTTTTTCCTGCCTTCATTGCAACTCATCCTCTTCTTCATCCTTTCCCCTCTCCCCCACCTCCTTCCCTTACCTCTGTCTCACTCCCGTACGTCCCCTCTTTCCCCACTCCCATCCCCTCCTCCATTCGTCCTAACACTCCCTCACTCCCTTTTCCTATCTCTACCTCATCCTCCATCGTCTCTTCCCTTCCCCCCCCCCCCCTATCTTTTTCCTATATATGTATCCCCATTCCCTCCCTTTCCCTCTACCCTCTCCCCTTCCCCCTACCCTTTTCCCCTATACGTATCCTTGCCTCCATTCCCTTCCCTATCCGCCTACCCCTTGCTCTAACACTAGCTCACTCCCTTTACCCCCCTCCCCCTACCCACCTGCCCGCCACACACGTGCCCAACACAATGCCTGACCCTCAGACGCTCGGTTGCCATGGTTACCCAACCACTGCGTCTTCTTTTGTTGTTGACCCGATGCTTTTGATGGGGGGGTCGAGGGGAGGAGGGGGCTCCTGCATCATTCCGGTTGGGTGGTTGGTAGGGTGGTTGCTTGGATGGTTGGATGGTTGATTGGTAGGATATCAGGGAGAGTGGTTGGCTGATAGGATATATAATTGGATGGTAGACAGGATAAATGGTTGGTTGGGTGGTAGGGAGGTTAGATAGTTAGCTGATGAGAGGGTAAAAGTGTGAGATGGTTGAATTAATGTGGTTTTAGCTGCAGAAATAAAAGTAGGCTGGATGGTGAGGGGGTAGGATGGTAGAGAGGTTGCAGTAGGATAGTAGAATGGTAGGATGCCAAGGAAAATTGGATGGTAAGAATGGTAGGGTCGTTGTCAACGAATGAACAGGGATGGTTAAAGAACAGGCGAGACAAAAATGCATGCAAACCAATGACTAGGCAAGCAAGCAGAGAATCGGACAAGTATTCAAACAAGCAGAGAAAGCAAGCATATATATATATAGAGAGAGAGAGAGAGAGAGAGAGAGAGAGAGAGAGAGAGAGAGAGAGAGAGAGAGAGAGAGAGAGAGAGAGAGAGAGAGAGAGAGAGAGAGAGAGAGAGAGAGAGAGTGTGTGTGTGACATACACAAGGGAACAAACAGACAGGCAGACAAAGAGAATAGCATTAAACAAAAGCAGAGAGACACAGGAAAGGTCAGGCAGACATACTGATCAGCATCTAACATCAAACAATGGAATTGCGGGCAAAACAAGCGAGCAAGCACGTGATTTTATTATTTCATTTATGTCATCATTATTATTATTTGTCTTATTATAGC
>NC_061857.1:23505081-23510081 GCF_019202785.1 Penaeus chinensis
AGAGACAGACAGACAGACAGACAGACAGACAGACAGACAGACAGACAGAGCGAGAGTGAACGTACATCGAGCATATGTGCGTTTGTGAGTATTTCTTGCATGTTACATACACCTGCTCACTCTCATGCCCGCACACACACACGCACCCGCTTTTTATAGACCAACGAGCAGTTTTGCTCTAACGACATGTAGTGGCTGGCTTGTGTCTCTTCCGGAAGTGAGCTAAGTTGGGCACTGGCGGCGAGGTTCGTTGTGTACGTTGAGGACAAGTTATGTCACATGGGCGGCCAAACCAAGCCAAAACCAATCCAAGCCAATCAAGCTAAAACCAAACCAAACCAAGCCAAGCCAAGCCAAAACCAAGCCAAAACCAAGCCAAGCCAAGCCAAGCCAAGCCAAGCCAAAACCAAGCCAAGCCAAGCTAAGGGCATTGAAGTTAACGTTGCTTTAGGGCAGAAGAACGGTGTGCAATGTTTACGTCATGCGAAGAAGGGAAAATGGGGTAAGAGTAGGTTAGATAAACAAGCCGAAGTTGATTAAAATAAGCGGATAGAAATTGATTAGATAAATAAGTTGATTAGGTAAGCAAGTTGGAGTTTTTTTAGATAAACAATATTAGGTGATTTAATAAGCGTGTATAAGTTGTTTGAATAATCAAGACTATGAAATAAGTTGATTGAATAAGCAAGTCGAATATATTTGAATAAACAAGAACAGTGAGAATAAATAAACGAGCTGAAGTTGATAAAATAAGATGAAGTTTACTATATCATCAAGTAGAAGTTGATTGGATAGTTGAGTTGGAGTAATAAGGTAAGCGATTAGAAATTAATCAAATAAACAAGTACTTAATAATCAAGTAGAAATTAATTATACATGCAAGAAGTTATCGAAATGAACAAGTAGAAGCTAATGGAATAAGTAAGTATAATACGAAAGTTCTTAATAATCTAAAGTAAAATGAAGATAATGATAAGATAACAAATAACAAAGATTGATTTTTTTTTTTTTTTTTTGTTATTACGGGCTGAAAATATATACTGCGTACATAAAGTCTGTGTGTTATCAGTACCCTGGGTACAGACTCTACGTGCGACTATTTCGAAGTCATTAACCTTAAGATAGTTTATATGATGTTTTTTAAACTTATTTACGTGCACATTAAACCTCTCCAACAGGTGATTAAATAGTTTGTATATTCATGAACATAAACCCTTTTTCCACTCAAGTGCAAAATCGTTATGTTCGCAAAACGACAAAGTAAGTTTTGGTTGACACTTGTAGGTCTTGAGCTGTTTCTTCGCATGTTAAAAATTGTGCGTGTATGTGTGTGGGTGTCCGTTTATTTGCACACGCACGTCCAGACTATCAGTCCTCAAGCCCAACGACCAAGTTAAGGGTAGCCTTGACACTGATGATGAGCTCGAAAAACTCAAGTTAAGAGAGGCGAGGGGAAGATCGGGCCCCTCGCGACAGCAATCAAGGAGAGAGAGAGAGAAAGGGGAAAGAGTCAGTGAGAGAGAGAGAAAGAGAAAAAAAAAGAGGGGGGGGGGGAGCAGTGGAAATAGACGATAACGTAGGGACTTGATATCAAATTTCTCCCTCTTCCCTCCTTATGATGTGATGGGGCAAAGTGTACATATATTTTTATGAGTTTTTACGAGGTGTGAGATGAGGGCGGTGCCATTTAGAGGTGCTCGAGAGATGAGGGGGAAGAAGTTCAGAGAATTTTTATTTTTTGTACATTTCTTTACTTTTTTTCTCTCTCTTTTTGTTCTAGAGGGGGAAGAGAAGGAGATTAAGCGAAAGTGTGTGTTATATAGTGTGTGATGCAGGAGTAGGGAAGAGGGAGGGAGGGAGGGTGGGAGGGTATTGGGTGGGGGAGAGGAGGGAAAGGTTTGGGTGAGGGGAGAGTATGAGTGTAGGAGGACTAGGAGGGAAGGGTGGGGTTGGGGAGGAGGAGGGAAGTAGGGGAAGGGGGGAGGGGAAAGAGGGGTGGGTGGGCTGAAGGGGGGGCATGAGGGGGCAAGTTGGTGCATGCGGAACTTAACGGTGGGGTTGTGGCCTTGTACCGCCATCCCTCCCCCTTCCCTCCCCCTTCCCCCCGCCTCCTACCATGCGACAGGTCTATGCTCTCACCTTTGTCTCTCTCTCTCTCTCTCTCTCTCTCTCTCTCTCTCTCTCTCTCTCTCTCTCTCTCTCTCTCTTTCATCTATTTATCTATTTATTTTTCACTTCACTCTCTATCTCTGTCTGTCCCTCCCCCTCCCATTATTTCTTTTTTCTCTATCTCTTCTCCCCTTTCCTTCCTCCTTCCCTATTTCTCCCTATGCCTATGCTTCCAACCTCTTTCCTTATCTCCTCCTTTACTCTCTTCTCCCTTCCTTACCCCTTCCCTTCTTTCTTCCCCCTTCCATTCCCTTCCATCCTTCCTTTATATCCATCCGTCCATATTTCCATCCCTCTATCCCTTCCTTCTTCCCTCTCTCCCTCTTTCTTTCTTTCTATGCTCCCTCCTTCTTTCCCTCTAGCCCTCCCTTCCTCCCTCCTTCCCTCCCTCCCTCTTTCTATCTACCTATCCCCCCTTTCCTCCCCCTCCCTCTCTCGCTCCCTTCCTCTTTCTATCCCTTCGTCCCTCTATCCCTCCATTCTTTCCTCCCTCTCTTCTTCTTTCTATCCTTCCTTTCTTCTCTTCCTCTTTCTACCTCTCCTTTTCTTCCTCTTTCTACCTCTCCTTTTCTTCCTCTTTCTATCCCTCCGTCCTCTTCCTCTTTCTGCACCTCCCTCCCTCCCTCTCTTCCTCTTTCCATCCCTCCTTCCCTTTTTTCCTCTTTCTGCCCCTCCTTCCCTCTCTTCCTCTTTCTATCCCTCCCTCCCTCTCTTCGTCTTTCTATCCCTCCTTTCCTTTTTTCCTCTTTCTACCCCTCCTTCCCTCTCTTCCTCTTTTTATCCCTCCCTCCATCTTTTTTTTCTATCCCTTTGACCCTCTATTCCTCCATCCCTTCCTCTTTCAGTCCCTCCCTCCCTCTTTTCCTCTTTCTATCCTTCCCTCCCTCTCTTCCTCTTTCTATCCTTTCCTCCCTCTCTTCCTCTTTCTATCCCTCCCTCCCTCTCTTCCTCTTTCTATCCCTCCCTCCCTCTCTTCCTCTTTCTATCCCTCCCTCCCTCTCTTCCTCTTTCTATCCCTCCCTCCCTCTCTTCCTCTTTCTATCCCTCCCTCCCTCTCTTCCTCTTTCTATCCCTCCCTCCCTCTCTTCCTCTTTCTATCCCTCCCTCCCTCTCTTCCTCTTTCTATCCCTCCTTCCCTTTTTTCCTCATTCTACCCCTCCTTCCCTCTCGTCCTCTTTCTATCCCTCCCTCCATCTTTTTGTTTCTATCCCTTTGTCCCTCTATTCCTCCATCCCTTCCTCTTTCAGTCCCTCCCCCCTCTTTTCCTCTTTCTATCCTTCCCTCCCTCTCTTCCTCTTTCTATCCCTCCCTCCCTCTCTTCCTCTTTCTATCCCTCCCTCCCTCTCTTCCTCTTTCTATCCCTCCCTCCCTCTCTTCCTCTTTCTATCCCTCCCTCCCTCTTTTCCCCTTTCTATCCCTCCCTCCCTCTCTTCCTCTTTCTATCCCTCCCTCCCTATTTCCCTCTTTCAATCCCTCCCTCCCTGTCTTCCTCTTTCTATCCCTCCTTCCCTATATCCCTATTCCTATCCCTCCCTCCCTCCCTCTCTTCCTCTTTCTATCCCTCCCTCCTTCTTTTCCCCTTTCTATCCCTCCCTCCCTCTCTTCCTCTTTCTATCCCTCCCTCCCTATTTCCCTCTTTCAATCCCTCCCTCCCTGTCTTCCTCTTTCTATCCCTCCTTCCCTATATCCCTATTCCTATCCCTCCCTCCCTCCCTCTCTTCCTCTTTCTATCCCTCCCTCCTTCTTTCCCTCTCCCTATTCCTCCCTCCTGTTCCTCTGTCCACCCCTCCCTCCCGCCTCATGCATAACGCCAAAATATCGTTACGTAATTTTCGAGTTCGGAAAGAACAACTTGATCCGCGTTTCGACACAGCGTCGGAGGAACGAGACACCGCGTGAGGGAGGAAGTTTGTGTTGTTGGAGAAAGAGGAGAGGGTTTTCAAGGATACTCGTTGTTGCAGTTGGAGTTGGTGGTGGTTGTTGGTGGAGATGATGGTGTTGGTGTTGGTTGGAGATGGTGGTGATGTTATTGTTGTTTTTTTTATTGTTGTTTTGTATGGTGATTGTGAATGAATAACGAATTAGGTACTAGGTGGTAGATTTTTTTTTTTTTTTTTTTTTTTTGGGGGGGGGGCAGTTAGGCTAGTGATATATAGATTGAATTCATTATTGACTGATTATTCAAAATCAGCGGCGAATACCTTGTGGGATGAAAATGTTAAAATATTTAAAACTTTTGAGAATGTATTCATAAATAGAATAATTTACAAGTGAAACATAGATAATGGTAAATATTATGGATAAAAATCCGATTAAAATCATGACTCGGCCAACTCGTGCTGCAGCAAAGTCTTACCCCCCCCCCCCTTCCCCCCATTCCACCCCTCCAGCACCACTATTGTATCAGCATTGCACCCACCTCCCTTTCTCGCTGACGCTATCTCTTTCTCTTTCTCTCCTTCTTTCTGTTTCCCCTCGTTCTGTCACTCACTCACTCACTCACTCACTCTCACTCCCCCCCATTCTTCCTCCTCCTTCCCCCCTTTCCCCCCCACCACATCCTGCCCCTGTCCTATTTTTCTTCCTCCTCCTCCTCTCCCTCCTATCCCATACCCCTGCTCCTCCTCCTCCTCCTCCTCCTCCTCCTCCTCCTCCTCCTCCTCCTCCTCTTCCTCCTCCCCCTCCCCCCTCCCCCTCCCTCTCCCTTCGTCTTTCTCCTCCTTCTCTTCTCTTCTTCTCCTCCTCCTCCTCTCCCCTCCCATCCCCCCCCTCCTCCCTTTCCCTCCCCTCCTAAATCCTTCCTCCTCCTCCTCCTCCCCCCCCTCCCCTCC